>NC_058404.1:139819270-140117148 GCF_002201575.2 Neomonachus schauinslandi
TACAACAGTTTTATCCATAATTGCCAAAACTTGGAAGCCACCAAGTTGTCCCTCAACGATGAATGGACAAATAAACTGTGGTACATCCAGACAATGGAATTTTTTTCAGTACTAAAAAGAAATGAGCTATCTAACCATGAAAATACATGGAGGAAACAAATTCATATTACTAAGTGAGAGAAGTTGATCTGAAAGGACTACATACTGTATGATTCTAGCAATATGACATTCTAAAAAAGGCAAAACTATGGAGACAGTAAAAAGATCAGTGGTTGCTAGAGTTGGGGGCAGGGAAGGATGACTAAATGGAGCACATTGGATGTTTAGGGCAGTAAAACTATGCCATATGATACCATAATGTTGAATGCATGCCATTATCCACTTGTCAAAACCCATA
Organism: Neomonachus schauinslandi; assembly: GCF_002201575.2. NCBI lineage: Eukaryota > Metazoa > Chordata > Mammalia > Carnivora > Phocidae > Neomonachus > Neomonachus schauinslandi. The sequence goes on from NC_058404.1 coordinate 139,819,668, forward strand.
GAATGTAAAACACCGAGAGTGAGTTCTAATGTAAACTAGTCTGTGGGTGACAATGATGTGTCAATGTAGGTTCACAGAATGTAACTCTGTTGCAGGATGTTGATAGTGGGGAAGATTTAGGGGGTGGTGTGCCATGAGTATATAGGAAATCTAATTTCTACTCAACTTTGCTGTGAACATAAATCTATTCTAAAAAATAACATCTATTAAAGAAAAATCAATAGTCACACCAAGATTAAAAAACATCTGCTCTTTGACAAACACTGTTGAGAGATCAAAAAACAAGCCACAGAATTTATGTTATATGTGTGTGTGAGAGAAAGAGCACTTATACCTAGAATATATAAACAAACTCAATAATAAGAAAAACAACCCAATTAAAATGGAGAAAATATTTAAAAGAATACATCATAAAAAAAAACATTCATGCATCACATAGGTATGTAAAAAGGTGGCTCAACATCATTAGTCACCAGGAAATGAAAATTAAAACCACAATGAAATATATTGCACATCTTAGAATGGCTAACACTTGAATGACTGACCATATCAAGTGTTTGCAAGGATGAGAACTCAAACTCATACATTAGTGCTGAGAGTGTAAAATGGTGCAGTAGATGTAGAAACAGTTTAGCAGTGTAGCAGATACATGTTTCATATGTCCTAGCAATTCCTTTCTAGGTATTTACCCTGGAAAATGAAAACATCTCCACAAAGACTTGTAAACTAATGTCCATTGTGGCTTCAAACAGCTATTCTAAATGACCACCAAAAAAAAAAAAAAAGGAAAGAAAAGAAAGGAAACAAGGAAACAATCCAATTGTTTTCAATAAGTGAGCAGGTAGACAAATTGTGGTATATAATACAATGAAATACTATTCAGCAATAAAAAGCAATGAAGTAATAATATATGCAACAACATGGATGACTCTCAAAAACATTATGCTTGAGTGCAAGAATCCAAACACAAAAGAGTACATATTGTATGGTTTCATTTATATGAAACCCTAGAAAAGACAAATCTAATCCATAGTGACAGAAAACAAATCATTGGTTACCTATGGCTGGGGGTTGGGGGGAAGATTGGGGAGGGAAACAGGGGAACATCTTGGGATGTTGTGCATTTCCTTTGATTCCCTTCTCTTTACCTTTTGTGTATCTATTGAAGGTCTTTGCTTTGTTTTTATCATTCAGCTTGTATGAAACATCATAATAGTCTATTTTAAGCTAACAATTTACTTCAATTAACTTCAATTTTATACAAAAATTTAACCTTTTTACTTCTCCCCCTCCCAAATATTATGTTTTTGAGGTCACGATTTACCTCTTTCTATACTGTGTATCCATTAACAAATTATTATAGCTATAATTATTTTTAATACTTTGTCTTTTAACCTTATACTAGAGTTAAGTAATTAACACACCATGATATTATGGTATTGGAGTATTCTGGATTTGACCACATGCTTACTGTTACCAGTGTGCTTTATATTTTCATATGTTTTCATATTGTTAATTACTATCTTTTCATCTCAGCTTATCAGCAGGTGATGAACTCCCTCAGCTTTTGTTTGTTTGGGAAAGTCTTTATCTAAATGCATCTTAAACTTGAGCCACAAAGGAATTTATTGGCTCATATGACCAAAGAGATAGCTCACAGAACCAAATTATAGGAAGGCAAGAAGGAAGCCTACTTCAAATAAAAGAAGAACCAGGATTTCAAATGTTGGTAGGACTCTCCATTTTCTCTTTTCAGGAGTAGCTCTATTTGCTGGCCTTGATTTCCCAATCTGGAAAAAACAGGAGCACCTGAGGGCTCTTAGAGTTAAATTCTTACAGCTTCATAAACAGGAAAAGATCTTTCCTAGTGGCTCAAATTTTTAAAATCTGAGAAAGGACATTGATTGGCTCAGCTTAGGCCATGTGGCCAGCTCTGGACCAATTACTGTAGCTAAGGGTTTAGAGTACTGTGTTCTTGGCTTAAATTGAAGTAAGTGATGATTTTTTAAACAAGCTCTTTGATGAGGAAAGGAAAGATATTTAAAGAGAAATCTGGTACTTTTAGAAGACACATTAAGCCCAGAAGTAGGGTTGAGGCAGTTTTTTTTTTCAAAGATAAAAATAGCACAAATTTACTGAATAATTTAAAACTAAAAATCTACTCCTATTTTTTATCCCAATAGTAGACATTAAAGAAAAATATTTTAAGTTTTCTTAGGCTTGTATCCAGCTGGGATAGCTAATTCATAATGGATTTATTTTCCATCTCTAAACTTCTTACCTACCAAGAATGTGAATATTTTAATTTGCCAAAAGTTGGTAAGGCTTTTCTACACATGTTATAAAGGAAGAGAACAATTGTTCCTATAATTGTATAATTGCTGAGTTCAAATAAAGAGATGAAACTACTGAGACACGACCAAGTCCCTTCTTACTTGCATATTGTAACATTGCTACACTGCTGGATTCCTTTTCATATGTTGGGTTACATTCACTACAGATGGTACATCTGACTTTAGAGCAGGTGTTGTAGCAGGCCTGGCGCACAGCATCCTGATGCTTATCACCTGGACAGTTTCCAGCCGCAGATTGGACTGAGTTGTTGGGGAGATTGTCAGGGAGATTGATAGTGTAAGCCATATCGGAATTACCTATGATAAATGACACATTTTCTTCCACTCTTCTCAAAAGGCAAGCTGTGAATCACAAGACCATTCAGTTAAACTTGATGAGTATCTCCTTCCATGTGGAAGATGCCTAAAAACACATTCACATCCAGACTGGGGTCACCTGAACAAATCAGAGCACCTAAGCTTCCCTGACTTACTACTGGGATATGGAAATCAACTGAGTACAGTCCAAGATTTGCAGATCTGAAGGATATTTGCCCTAAAAATTCTTTCTGTGACTCAATTTGGCAACAGTTACCTCTTTCAAGCAAGCACTGAGCCAGGTTTTGTTAGGCCAGGCTAGCATGCAGTTACAAATAAAGTCTGAAATCTCTGTAGTTAATACAATTTCAAGGCTTACTTATTTAACAGTACAATGATACTGATGGTGGAGGAGAGGAAGGACAGTGGTAGAATCTGTTCCAAGCAGTAATTCAGAGACACAAGATTCTTCTCTTTCAATGTCTCTAAATTCAACAGGTCCCCAGAATCACTGTGGAAGATGAAGAAAACGACAGATTACATGTGAGAGATTTTTATGGGACACATCTGGAGATAATATTTACCATTGATATCATATTCATTGTGCAAAACTTGATTACATATCCCTAATCTAACTGCAAGGGAGAAGAAAATGTAGTTAAGCTGTATGTCCAGAAACAAAAAGAAAATGGAAATGGATATTGATGATTATTAGCAATCTTTGATACATAGTCACTGCAGCAATGTAAATGAGAAAAGAGCAAGTCAATTGAAATTAAAATCTCCTGGAACGACATTGGTGATTTTTCATCTGCAAGGATATTTCAAGCTTTTATTTATTTTTCTAATACCAGTGGATAAAATTTCCTTCTTAGAATGGGTTCAATTATTTCTCAAACCACAAAAGAAAAATACATTAAAATCTCCAAAATTTCAATATTACCAGTTCAACTATCATTGAGAGTAAGTAACTTGCCAACTTTAGTATTCTTAAGCTAGAAGGCAAGTAAAATCAGTTAATAGATTTACCAAAAAAGAAAAGATGCATTATAAAATTCTCAGTTCATTCAAGAAACCAGTAATACTATTAACTATTAACTATTTCATAATAAATTATATATAAATTATAAATAAGTTGAAAACAAATCCACAATAAAGAAAATAATACATATTCTTAATCTCTGTTCTCTTCATTGCTCCCCACACCAATCTCCTAAAATTTAGAAGCATGGGTGATTTTCTTCTGGCCAAGGGTTGTGGGAAGCTGAGAGTGTAGCTTACTACTTCTGGAATGTCAGAAGAGGCATCTATCATGATTGCTGGGGCTTTGGCAGGGAGGACAGTAATGTTCATGCTGGCCCTGACTTTATCCACATAGGTTTCCTTAACTAAGGAGCAGAATTGTACCACATCACCACACATCACCACATCTAACCTTATAGCAGTTTACTTTTCCTGGCCATCTTGATGAGGTTACAGATAATCCTGCGTTCCTTTAGTTCATTTACAGTAACTTAGTTTTTTTAAATAAAATTTTACTAGGAAAAACAGGGATAAAAGAAGATACTAAAGAGAAAGTATGTGTGTGTATATATATATATATATATATCAATGCTGTAGCAGACTTAGATTTTAGGCAAATTCAATTCACTGCTAGTAACATAAAATAGAATATTATGTCATATTTGCTAACTGCTTATTATTCACAAGGCATTATTCTAAGTACTTTGCATTTATAACATGTGTCTAATGTCTACTCGACATCACCATCACCCCCTTCCAAGACCTCCTCTGCACCATAGAAGTGAAGCTGAGAAATTTGTTTCCCAGAATTCTCCTTTCTGTAAGATTCCTGGTTAGAGTTAGTGAATGATAGGAAACTGAAGGCAATTAGGAAGATTGAAGTAAAGGAGAAGTTCTTATTCTCCAGATGCAGCTGCAGCCGGACTTATGGGTTTCCTGGTGAGCCTTTAAGAATCACTTGTTTTGCTGCCGCAAAGAAAACAGATGAAAAATTCCCAAATAGTCTTGAGGATTATAGCAACTTCTCTGAGAACTTTTATGAGAATCACACATTTTGGTGCTTTCGTCTGCGATCTCCAATGACAGCTTCCCTGAACTTCGAGGCACTTTTTTTTTTTTTTTAGCACCTTGACCATTTTTTTTTTTTAATTTTATTATGTTATGTTAGTCACCATACAATACATCATTGGTTTTTGATGTGGTGATCCACGATCCATTGTTTTCGTATAACACCCAGTGCTCCATGCAGTACGTGCCCTCCTTAATACCCACCACCGGGCTAACCAATTCCCCCTCCCCGCTCCTCTCTAAAACCCTGTTTGTTTCTTTGACCTATAATGGGGGCTTAAGGGTCAACAGTCAAGAAAGCCTCTACTCTGACAGTAAGCCCTTTATATCCAGAATACATATAATGATGGCTGTTTTACTGACCCCACCCCGACTGATGCAAGTAATTAAAACCACCTTGTAAGACAGACATACCAGCACACCACCTGTATTTTTTTTCAGATAAAATCAAACCTTAAAGAATGTAAATATCTTGCCAAGAATTGCATGACCAGAATTTGAATCAAGTGTGCTTGACTCCAGAAATCATGTTCTTCATTATAATGTTATACTCTCAGTCAAGTCAGTGCAAATGACAGAAAGTATTTCATAATTAAATGATAACTCAGTGACAACTAGCATGCACCTTCCTCATCAGCCACTGTGCTCTCCTTTCTTCTAAAAAACCCTTCCCTTGAGCTTCCCTCCTACAATGTCAATATTAATCATTTGTATTGTTTTCTTTGCCATGTCGACAATCCACCAAATTTATTGGAAACTACTGAACTTTCTCGATTCAGGGACTTGCTCTCTATCACCTTGAATTATCGGATGCTTAAGTGTTGTACATCCTGCTCAGTTGTCAGTTTTAACTCTACCCATGTGCATGCACACACACACACACACAGTTTGGTTTTTTTTTAATCACAGAAAACTGAAATGCCATTAGCAATTGAGCATGATGGCATTGCAAAAGAACTTGGGAGATTTTACCAGTGAAGAAATGGTTCAAAATCCAAAAAATAAAATTAAAAAAATATTATGATGCCAAGTAATTAGGATAAAAGAAAAAGGTGCCCAACTTAGAAGAGGTATTAATGTTTGAGGTGTCACTTTAAATTACAGCTCCTTCAGATAATTTATCTCTAATTTTCCACTTCCCTGCAGAATGAAAAATAAAGCATATGGGCAAACCTGACTTGTTTGCAAGAAACCTGTTCATTACAGGTCTCTGATCATGTGTTTGGGTATATAATCTATTATAACAAATTTAGCTGTGTCTGCTTACCAACTCTTCTAGAAGAAATAAACACATGATTGAAAAAACCCTTTTCTCTGAGTCCTATAATTAAAACCAATTTATTATTTTAAATTCTAAATAAATTATACCTTAAATATTATGAATAGAAGTTTCTATGATGCTTACAACAAACCCCAATTGCAGACAGGGTAAAATCCTTCATTTCAGATGAGATGAAGAGATAATCAGTTATTCCATTTTCTTTCCTTGTTCTTTACAATAAATTTTCTTAAATTCTCATGGAGGTTTTATATTAATCTTCTCATTTAAAAAATAGGATATTTTTTAATAGTACAAATAGTAACTAGTACAAATTTACCCAGAATCACTGAAATCCAAATGCAATATCTGGTTCCATGCCTCTCCTAAGTTTTCATCAACAGAGCCATAGGAATACCAAGCTAATAGAAAATAGCCATACCAAGGGGAGAAGAGAGACAATCTCATCATAAACTTAAACAGAAAAACAATAATATTTATTTATCCAAACATTTATTCCCTTATTCTATGCATGTGATCATTGATTCCAACTTTTCCAGCTCTTTCCAAAAGTACATTTGAAGTGGTTTTGCATTAACACAATGCCGTTACAGAAGTCCGAGATGGGCTGATATTAATACTATGCCACATTCATTAGATCATAGTATTATTACCTTATTCTAAACTTGATTTTGATGGCAAATGTATTAAAAAGCATTTGTAATGTGAATGCAAAATTTCAGAATTTAGTGTTCAGATGTTAGACTTGAACTAAGGCTCCTATATGCTTGCGTACAGCATTGCTGCTAGTTCATATTGTGCTTTTGGGAGAACAAGGATAAGCTTCCTCTGCAGGGGAAGGTAGCCTTGTGGCTGCAAGGCTTGGCAAACAATTCAAGTCAGGGTGAGTGGTAAGAAAAATGTGCCCCCTTCTCCCCAACAGACATAGGCCCACATCAGGTATTTGCATGGTGAGCAGAATACGAACTGTGTGACAGCCCCCATTCACTCCAGGCACCAGGAGCCTTGTGTAGGGCATAACCAGCACAGCTATTAGCAGTGACTCTGAATAATCCCCCCACTTACTGTCAACTGAATTCAGTAACCACAGTATCTCTCTACACTGCTCATACATCCCCACTACAGACCCCAGATCTCCTGCATTACATTTTGTGCTTTTTCCTTAAAGGAATATAATAGATTAACTTTAATTCTTGCTTTGTAAAATGCTTATTTATAATATTTCCAATTTTAAATTATCTTATCTTGGGGCACCTGGGTGGCTCAGTCAGTTAAGCGTCCGCCTTCAGCTCAGGTCATGATCCCAGGGTCCTGGGATCGAGCCCCGCAACAGGCTCCCTGCTCGGCGGGAAGTCTGCTTCTCCCTCTCCCACTCTCCCTGCTTCTGTTTCTGCTCTCGCTATCTCTCTCTGTCAAATAAATAAATGAAATCTTTAAATTATCTCATCTTCTAAATCAGAGAGCAAGCCTATTGCAAATAAACAACTTTCACCCTTGCTTGAGCCCTCTGAGACTGATCAGGAATTAATTAACTAATTAAGGTCACCTCTTGCTATTTTTCTACCTAGTTTCCTTAGATAATTATTCCAAGTATTATTTACTTTCAATTTACTCTCCAACCCTAACTCTTCCATTCTTGTCACTACAAGTAGCCTCACATTTTACTTAAATGAGTCAATAGTATAATTATATATGAACTTCAATTTTCTTCTCTTCTACTTGAAAATATATCTGTATTAGTACTCTATGCATTCCTTTTCTATGTTAGAATTTTTGAATTTTACTTTTGAAGACTGAACCTCAGTGTATGTTCTTTAAATACAAATGAATTTAAGTTTCCATATAAATCAGGTCCTGTGCTATCTGATGGAGAAACATCGGTGAAAGATATTGACATATTCCCTCATGAATATACAATTTGATGGGAAAGTAGACAAATACCGGCAATTAATGATAATCCAGTGTGAAAATTACCCCAACAGGGAGTATGGCATGTTATGGAAGGATAAATCAGAGACTTCCACACCAGATCTGGTGAATTAAGAGCTGTTTCTTAGAGAAAGCGTTGATCTCTGAAGGATAGGGAGGAGTTGGCTGGGGAGAAATAACGTAAGTTAAGAGTGAGTTAGGGATTCCCAGGGAAGTGAAGAACATATATAAAGGCCTGACGATAATTGTTGTGATTGTCTTTGTATATATATAACCAAAAACATGAGACTGATAGAGCTAAGTGAAGCTCAGTATAACCGGGGCATGGAATGCCATGGAGGACCAGTAAAGGAAAGGACAACAGAAGTCAACAGAGGTAGACAGTTGAGTGTCACACAAGTTAGGTTTTCAAATTGTAGCTTTTTATTTCAAAACTTGATTTCAAAAGTATAATTTTTCACTGTTCATTTGGCAAATACTTTACAAGCATCTACTATGGGCTAGATTCCACTGTGTGTTAGACATTTAAGTTTCACCTACTATGTGGTAGACTTTCAAGATTCAGGTGTGAACTTGAAGGAGAGCTAAAACTCCCTATCTTTGTGGAGCTTAGATTTAAGAAGAAAGCACACACCCAAGGAAGAAGTAAATTCTATAGTATGATAAAAGCACGGGAAACAGAAAAAGTAGAATGGAGGCAGGGGATTGGGAAAGCATTTTAAATGCAATGATGTGGGTAGGCTTCATTGAATATCTCCCTATCTCTCTGCACTCCCTAACTTAGTTGAGCGCTTCAACTAAGTCACTGTCCACGCTGACACCCAAGTTAAAAGTTATAGGCTGCTAATGCCTTGAGACACGTTCTTTTCTTTTGCATTCTCACTGCTACTGTCTTAAACCAGAGCATCCTTATCTCTCATTCAGATTATTCAACAAACTCCTACAGTCTCTTTGTCTCCATTCTTTCTCTATTATAAATTCTTCTTCACCCACGATTAGAGTTTTCATTACAAATGACCACTATAGAAATGCCTCTGCTTTGTTCAAAAATCTTCACCACCTCTGCATTGTCTTCAGATAGGCATCCTGACACTGAGTATCGCGTTCAGTGCTACCCCTCACCATTGCATTCTGCCATCTGGGTAGCTATGGAACCTCATTTTCTAAAATTTCTTCTCACATAGCCTGTGATGTAAACCAACCAGACTAATAAAGCTCTGAACAAAGCATGAGTTTTCCTTCTTTTGGATGGAGTTCTATAATATTGTGCCTATTATTTCTGTGTTCCATGACTCTGTCCCTCCCCTTTCTGCTGTCAAAATCTCACCTGTCTCTAAAGCCAGCTCAAATTCCCCTTTGCTGGTGAAGAGTTTCCTGCTTCCTCCCAGGCATTCCAAATTCCGTTTTCTGTTCTCGCATGGGATTTTGTTTAATGCTTTTTATGGTACCCAGGTTTGTACTTTCATTCTGAACAATTCTGCCTGTAACAATTGCAGACAGAAAACATTACAGATATTAGACTATAAGCATCCTCAGGACAGGGATCTTCCCATTTCTCTTTGCCCTATATGACCCTGTTTTATACCTGGCTTAATGTTTTCTGCCGAGAAGAGGCTCAATAAATTTTAAATTTATATTCATTTTCTTAAATTCTAGGGAAAAAAGAGCTTTTTCTGGAGGTCAATGTATTAGCGGTCTCATTCACAGAATTAACATGATGGATAAGAGCATTTTTAACAAGCATCTTTTAATAATTGTAAATGCCAGATTCCATCAGAAGCCTAGAGCAAGTATTATCACTGTGAGACAAACTAAATGCTACATGTGTCAATATTTACACAAGCAGATTACAACAGTGTGGTCTCATCAGTTCAGCTATTGTGTCTTGTGAGCTTAACTAAATTTCAAACTCCATGAGGAACTGCATTTTCCCCTGAAGTTATTAAAGGGTAGATTTCTTTTAATTAAACTCATTTGCATGACTAAATTACATTTAATTACTCTCATTCATTTCACTAATACCTTTCTTTGATTGGAGAAGGAGAACTTTTATAATTGATTAAAATAGGATGCTCTGGTCTTCTCTTTTGGTCCTGGAGAATAGTTCTCATTTATGCTTATAAGTGACCAGGGGAGCAGAAATTTCTTTGATCCAGCTCTACCACAAACACTCACCATGAACTTGGGATGGACACACAATCACTCTGCTCCTCAGTTTCTCCATCAGATGAGCACGGTAGTACCAATGGCAATGATAGCTGTTTTGGCGTTCTTTGCAAACACAAATGATGCTTTTGATGTAAAAGTGCTTGACATGTTCATATAAATTTTAAACTATAAATTTTATCGAAATCATTAATACCAGAAATTAAAGTTTTTCCCTTAAATTTTGCCTAAAAATGACACTCCTCCTTACCTTTTGCATAGTAGTCATTGTTTTCTCCATTTCGGATTATGAAAATTTACTATCACATGTATTCCTTTACTCACGCCTACATGTATTCATTCAGTACAAATTTGTTTTCACACAATGTTCCAGACATTGTGATTATCTTTGGATGGAATTCAACAAACCCCCAAGAAGGCCAATAACTCCAACGTAACTTATTTCTCCCTCAGGAGTTCAGTTGCAAGACAGGCAATAAGTAAACAAAGACATTTCAATAAGCCCAATAATAGAATCATGTACAAAGTTCACAGCTGTAAGGGGGAAGTGTTCAACTTGGCTTGAGTGTACCTAAAATAGATCTTGTGAGAGAAGTTAAAAAGGTGGGAGAAGAAGGTTATTCTAGGACAAAGGAATTCTGTGTTCAAAGATATTCAAACAAGAATAGAATGACACATTTGGAAAACTCTAGCTTAGTCTGGCTTAAGTTTTTTTGGCTTTGAGCATAGAGAGAGAACAAGTTTGGAGAAGAACTCATCCTATAAAATGACTATACTTACATATTAGAAAGATAATGAGGTAGCAATATGGAAAACAGATGAGAGGGAGGTAAGTCCAGTTAGGAGACTCTTTAGTTTAAAGATAATATGGGCCCAAACTAATGTAGTAGCAATACATTTGGGGAAAAGAAATATAACATATATTTCATGGGTATTTCTAAGATAGACCTGGTAGGCAGAAGTTTAAGATCTTCTTTGTTTCTGTTTTGGATGATGTTTTAGGTAGTATGGGCATTACCAAAAACACAGAAAAGAACAATTTTGGGGTTGGAGTTGAAAGAATCCTGATGAGGTTTTAAGTTGGTCATGTGATTTTGAAATATCTATATGCACAAAGAAAAATATATTGGTCTGTATTTTAGAATGAGCATACAGAAAGTTACAGATTTGGGAGTTATAATAGAGGGGTCTTTGTTTTTGTTTTGTTTAAGTTGGCATTTTACTTCCTTTTGTGAACATATCCTTATTCCAGGTTACTGATTCTGGTTTGACTCTCAATCAAGGGGCCTTACTTCTCCTTTCAGGGTTGAAGGTACATCTCTTAAACCAAGTCAATCAGGAAACAAAACTATGTACTGGTGAGGATACTGGGAGAGAGCAGGTCATGTTCTTCTCCTGGGATCATTAATTACAAGAACAAGTAAGCCCAAGTAATTGATGGCCATTTTGTTTTCATATAGGTAAGTCTGCAAATGAATCCAATATGGAAGAAAAAAAGCTAACAAATTAAGAAATCCAGAGTTCTGCTGATATTTCTAAACCACTGGACCAAGCCAAACTTTTAGTTAACCTTCTCCTGAATGTTTTAGTCATGTGAACCAGTACATTTTGGGTTTTATGCCTTATGATGGTTTATATCATATCTCTGTGATTTGTATCCAAAAAAGTCTTAGCTAATTCAAGGATTCTTATCAAATGAGTAGTAAGTCACATCGTGAGACATAGCACCATATCTCAGATCAGAGCATAGTAACTGAAAAGTGGAAAAGACCAAGGTAGTATGTATCATCAAGAGGAACATGGACATTAAAAGGTAGTTGGGGAAAGATTCCATAAAGAAACCCAGGAAAGATCAACTAAGAGGCCCAGAAGAGAGTAGTATGACAGAAGCCAAGGAAGGAAAGGGAGTAGCAAGAATAATGGCATGGTGAGAGGTGAGGTCACATTAAATAGTCTGTCTGGTATAGCAATCTGAAGGGCTGAGAAGATTTTAGTATGAATCATTTCAGTAGAGTGGTGGCCTTAAGACAGACTGAATAGGTGTGAGAAAGTAAGGTCAGTGTACTGGATTTATCTTTCAAGAAGATGATCTGTAAAGGGATGTGGGAAATTGGACTACCTAGATAGGAATACAAGCTAGAAATAGGGTTTCTTTTTAAGTTGGGAGAGATGGCACCTGTATACATGTCAAGAGAAAGCACCATTTTCTCCTGTCCTTTATTGTTTAAATATGGTACTTTTACTGTGATAGGAGACTTGTAGAGATTGAACCAGCATAAAATGTCAGGTAGATAAGAACCATTGATAAGTATGAATTAGAGGCCTGTTGGTCTCTTTCATTCTCTTATATAAGTCCTAGAGGATTTTCACTTTTTGATACTTCATTTTTCTTTCATACTAAAAAGAACTGCTGTTTTTCACCAAAACATGCACACTAAGACATGCCAAGGTGCACTTTATGTTGGTTACCCTACATAGCACAAGTAGGAGCTAATGGCTGGCTCATTCCCATATTTTTAAAACAATACATTTTATTTGGAAAACTGCTTTATTTATTACTGAACAGAACTGTATTTCCGACAGAAAATTGTCAGGATCCATTTTAAGATATCTGTGTTAGCTGGAGTTGAAATAATTTTATTTACTTCAATGAACTAAGCTCAAAGCTTTCCATTAGTTGGTGACAGTTCTACTGATTAGATGTCATCTTTTTTAACCCTTTTATTACAATATGCAAGGAACATCTACTGAGCCACTTAGGACATGAATTTACTTGTCAGTTTCATCTTTTTGTCTTTAAGACAATAACCACAAGTATGGAAAAGAAAAAGGGAAAGACAACACTGCTTCTTAAGTAAGGCATTACGTTTTTATTAAGTGGCTTATGACTCATTAAAAAGGGGAAACCCTAATATCCTGCATGAAATAATAATGTTCTAATGGTCTTTTCTGAGTCTTCTAGCCTGTAAACAAAATCTCGGGTAGGATAAGCTGAAAGAACTCATAATAATAGATGGATTTTAGGAGATTAAAAAGTCTGTCTGCCCTCAGGCTGCACTTGGACACCTGATTAGAAGGCACTTGGAGGTGAGCACCTTCCCTTTCAGCCTGCATTTGTGTATTTGGCTTGGGTGTCTACAGTCATAAAAGAGAATGTGTCATGAAAAGAAGTGGAAACAAACAAATCACAATACCAAAAGGAAGGAAAAATCCCCAAACCACACTTGCACAGTCCTCTATTTATACTAGCACATTCTGGGAAAATCACTCAAAAACCTGTTACTAATCATTTAAACCTTAGGCTGTCGACATTTTTCTGCTTTGCTAGCCAAATAGTCATGTGCAGCAGCCAGAGGGTTAAAGAGCCAGATTTCCTGTCCCATACTGAAGCTTTGTGTGAGCAATATGGAGGACCCCATCATCGCCGCAGAGGCTCCTGTTGAACGTGAAGGGGTCTATCCAGGCAAAAATATGCACAGCCTTCTGGGCCAGATTTGCTCCGGAAGGGCTTCTAAGTTGGCTGGGCAGTGGACTAAGCTGTCCAGACCTACTGTTCCACAAAGGCCAAGAATCTCCCTCTGTGTGTCTAGTTCTCCAGCCAGCAGACCATACAAAGCCTGCTTCGCCTGGGTCCAGACACCCTCCAGCGCTATGAGAAAGTCTTTGTGTTGCTTTAGGAAATACAATATTAAATCTAATGTAAATTAGATTATTTGGATTTTGATACACCAAAACCAGAACCACTTCAATTTTCACATGGATATAAAGAGAAATGAAACACAACACAGAACTAAAGAGTTTCTAGGATTTGGACTATAGAAGACAACAGAATTTTCTATTTCTTGATTAAAAAAAAAGTAGAACCAGTCAACTATACAATGAATTATATCTCCAGTAGCCTAGGTGCAGTGCTTTGTTTTATTTTGATGGAAGATTTTTGATATGATGATTATATGTACTGTATTCGGTTTCTTTAGTAAATATGAGGAGGGTTGCATGTAAAGGGAATAAGAAAGTCATGCTCTGAAGATCCTGGTCACACATCATCATTGCACTTTGGGACCTAGAGTACAGAATTCTTGATTTTAGTTTTCTCCATTTCTGTTCCTTTGACTCACTCTCATCCATGCTGGATTAACAAGAGCTACATATGTGAAAATATTGCCTGAAAGTTGGCAATATTTTGTGGACAGTTATTAGTATTTTTCACTTCATAAAAAAATCAAACTTCAAATTCAACTTGACAAGAAATCTGCCCACATTATCTCCTTCTATGAAGTTCTCCAGTGAGAGTCAAGCCTTGGAAAATCTGGTCTCTGGTAGAATAAAAGGTGACAGAAACCTAAAAACAAGCAAGAGAAAGCTCAAGGTTTCACACAGCTTGTGGCTGGCGACAGTTCTCATCAATACCTGTTGTGGTTCAGTCATTGTGACCAGAAATTTGAAGGCAAGCTTTGCAGGTAAAAACATAACCAGTGATTTGTCTTTGATATCTGAACATTGTATCCTGCTTGTTCCAAAATCTGACTGAACTAGATCCATATGTATTACTGAGTCTTGCTGTCATAGTCAAAGTGCAGGGATCTAGTGGAGATGAAGTTTGACCCAGGATTAACATAAGCCACTGTAGGTCCTTGGAGTCAGACTCAAAACCTTAGATTCCATCATGCCCTTAATTATCAAATGTGTTTCCTGTGAAGAAAGGAGTACTGTTTAAAATGTTTGATAATCTGACAAGGCCATAAGGCTTAATGGAATCGATGATTACACACAGATGGACGATTAACTCTCGAGGTTTAACGTTAAAAAAAAAAAAGTAACTATGCTGGATTGCTACTTAATGGAATTACACTGCCCATATGGAAAAGAACTATACCCTAAATATACCCAGAATGATGGAACAGGTGGCAGAATCTGGGCAAGACTGCTTGGAATGCACAAAAGCATTCTGAACTTGTAACTGCCAGAAAAGATTTTTGGAGGAAAAAAAAAGAAGAAGAAGGGAATCTTAGAAACTGTGTTAACTTTTCTACATTTTGGAAATATGAATTGCAAAGATGATTAGAAAACTGAACCCCAAAGTATGTTTTCTCTGGCAGGTGCTTTTGTCATACTATCTTTCAGAAACCTGTAAACTATGTCTGTTTGTGACAGGTACAATTTGATGTGTCGGTTACTATTTAGCTCTGACATAAACTCAGTGAGGGCAGACATCATATCTGCCTTGATAACAACCATATACTCCAGAAGGTATAACTGAGAGAATGTGGTTAAAATTATTAGCTAAAGTGAGGATTGGGTGTTATTTCTGCATTTCATATTCTTTGATAGTGACTCGTTTCCCTACTTCTATAGATTAACAAGAGCTACATATGTGAAAAAGATGACAGTGAACACTAGTGAGCATTTACACATAGGTTATCAAATGATAAAGTAGTATAATCCCAATTAAGATACTCTTTCTGATCAAAGGTAATTTATTTGTGATTTTTTGCTCCAACTCAGCAGGGGTTTTATTTTAAATATTAATAACCTTTCAAATAGCAGAAGACTGTGTCCTGGGCATAGAAGGGTGTGGGGATAGAATCTGGAGGTTACTAACCTATTAAGGTTAGTAATGATAACCTTAATAGGTAAGTATCACTGAGCATTTACTATGTGCCAAGAGTGAAGTGCTTTATTTACATAATTCTGTTTAATTTTTAATATAACCCTTTGAGTAATTTCCCATTTTACAGATGAGGAATCTGACTGAAGGGCACTGAGTAAGCTTCCCAAGGTCACAGAACCAGTTGATAGAGTTGGGATTTAAAAAGTGATTCATCTTGTCAGGGTTCTTTCACACATAACCATTTTGGTCCATGCCTATTGACCACAATGATCTCTCCCAGCTCCCTGTCTCTTGTTTTGCACTTGTCTGAGCATTGTTGGACTTCTCTTTAAGCCTGATGCCTTCCGTACTGGTTGCCAAGGCTCTGTTAGGACCTTCAGAAAAGCATGTGAATATGGAAGAGACCATGGAGCGCTACCAATCACAAAACAGTTACTTAAAAACTAATACTAAATGATAAGATGGGTGTGAAACAGCTCCACAGCATTGTTTCTCCCCTGCAGAGTTCGAATTTTTCTTTTCTTTTTGAAATATTAAATACGAAATTCTTTTTTTTTTTTTTAAAGATTTTATTTATTTATTTTGAGAGAGAGAATGAGAGAGAGAGAGCACATGAGAGGGGGGAGGGTCAGAGGGAGAAGCAGACCCCCTGCTGAGCAAGGAGCCCGATATGGGACTCGACCCCGGGACTCCAGGATCATGACCTGAGCCGAAGGCAGTCACCTAACCAACTGAGCCACCCAGGCGCCCCTAAATACGAAATTCTTTGAAACAATTTTTTGGTGCCTCCGTTTTGTTGATGCCTTCAGCACATGCTTGTTATGCTCACTGAGAAATTCAGTAAAACTTTATCCTTGGGTTCCCTGAATGCTTCTGAAAAACTATGAGAGAATTATCTTAGTTAAATCAATAATGGCATTTTATTATGAAATTTCAATGATTAAAACTTTCAGATCTCTATTATGAATCTACCATAAAAATTGGACACACTTAGGTGCCTACACTAAAAATAACCTTGGTACGATCACCCAAACCAATTGGTTACTGAGTGTATAGACACAGTTTCATCCAGAAGTGTTCTTTCTAGAAGCATTCCCTTTAGCTTTCTATACACAGGATCTTTATATGTTTAGTATATGCATATTATCAAAATAATTTTTTCAGACTCTGTTCTATACCCAGAGAATTTTTTTTTTATTTGAGAGAGAGAGAATGAGAGAGAGAGCATGAGAGTGGGGAGGGTCAGAGGGAGAAGCAGGCTCCCCACCGAGCTCCCTGATGCGGGACTCGATCCCAGGACCCAGGATCATGACCTGAGCTGAAGGCAGTTGCCTAACCAACTGAGCCACCCAGAAGCCCTCTACCCAGAGAAATTTTATCACTGATGAGAGACATGATAAAACAGTGGAAAGATTTCTAGTCCAGTGAGAAGACCTCCTTTCGGTTTTTAATACTTTATTTTCTTCTACTCAGCTGTAAACCTTGTTCTTTTAAATATTTGGGCCTCCATTTCTTGCTTAAGATATCTATACTAATTGTATCGTAAGAATTCTAAACAAATTAAAAAATGAAATATGTGAAATTGCTTGAAAAAGTAAGACAAGTACCTGAGCTGTTGAGGACTTGGGATTATGTGCTTTCCTTCCACAGTATCCTGTAAAAGAGGTGCTCAACTGGCCTCTCTTAAGTGATCAATGAGGACAATTCTTGCCCAACAGACTGTAAAATCCTCAAGGGCTGAGTATTTTGAGTGGGGCCTCAAAGAATGTCAGCTTTGATAAGAGAGCCTTCAAAATACAATTGAGGAGGAAATGCAAAAAATTTAGGTAGAATTTCTTTTCTAGTTGCACTATTAGCATAGTAGCCTTTCTTATTATGGAGATATTTTCTTTTTTTTTTTTTTCTTTTTTTTAAAGATTTTATTTATTTATCTGAGACAGAGAGAATGAGAGAGACAGAGAGCACATGAGAGGGGGGAGGGCCAGAGGGAGAAGCAGGCTCCCTGCCGAGCAGGGAGCCCGATGCGGGACTCGATCCAGGGACTCTAGGATCATGACCTGAGCCGAAGGCAGTCGCTTAACCAACTGAGCCACCCAGGCGCCCCATATGGAGATATTTTCTATCAAAGGAATCCATTCTCTTCTTTATTGATATGACCATCAGACATTCTGTGCCTATATAAAATTCTTAAAATAATTAAATATCAATTATAGTCTTATTTTTTAAAATTATTATAGCTTCTAGTTCTATATGAGGTACTTCTTCCATTCCCCAGCAATAATCTACTGCTCTAATGATGTGGAGTGAGGGAAATATGTTGAAAGAAACTAGTGTTGAATCATGAATCTTTATCCTTTTAACAATTGATAGGTGTACTTTTAATAAGATGTCTAGAATCACTGATATCCTTAAAATACTTAATATTTAATCAAATTGGACATACTTTATAAAATATCCTATTAGTGATTTTTAAATGGCAAATTAGTTTTATTTATTCATTTTTGATACAGTATATTTTTGCCTGATACTTAATCTGGTGATTGCAGTGGAATCTCAAAAACTGATCCCAACAGGGGCGCCTGGGTGGCTCAGTCGGTAAGCGTCTGCCTTCGGTTCAGGTCGTGATCCCAGAGTCCTGGGATCGAGTCCCGTATCGGGCTCCCTGCTCTGCTGGAAGCCTGCTTCTCGCTCTCTCACTCCCCCTGCTTGTGTTCCCTCTCTCGCTGTCTCTCTCTCTCTCTGTCAAATAAATAAAATCTAAAAAAAAAAAAACAAAACTGATCCCAACAAAGAGTGACAGCTCCAAGGGTGGAGATTAAGTAGAATCACTATCATTTCATGCTTTTTAATGCAAGGTTAACTCCTAAGGAAAAATCTTAAGGTGGCCTGTGAGATAAAAGTCCCCTCAGGATTCATGCCAAGGGTAAATGGGTTGGTAGAGATGTTACAGTTGCCTAGACGAGGACAAAGGAAATAATGTATATTCCTTTGGGAACTGATAGCAGGATCTCTATTTAAAGGCACAGTCGTCACCCCAGGAACTCCAACATGTTTTGTTATGTAGATCATGTTTGTTGTTACTACAAAAATAATCATTACTACTGGTCACTTACTTCTTGGTCAGTACAACTATGTCTTAACATTGTTTCTCCAAAGACCAGATCCAGGGAAAGAGTGGTGATATTGCCTATTAGATGGATTGCAAAACCAGGGAAATAGAAGTGGTTGTTTCCCGGTTTTATACCATCAAACAAGATGGGAAAGAGGTTCTGGAGAATATATATAAAATTAGTCGAGGAACAAAGGGTCAGGCAGAATGAACATTAAGTCCAGGTTCCCTAACATCTGTAGAATAGTTTCACATTATCAGACATGGCTTTCTTATCAGAGCAGAGGGAAGAGTATTTGTACCATCCTGGCCACTCAGAACACATGGCAATTTAGGAACATGTGCTATAGAGAAGATGCAGGTGGAGAAAAAAAGTCAAGAGCTTGAATGTGTTAGCAACTAATGCTCTTGAATCAATTTTCACGGCAGTTTCTACCCATAGCCTTCAAAACCTGAGGATGAGATGAATATAGACATGAATACGGATGTAGATAATTCCTATGCAGAACAATACTTTCTTGACAGATAGTACAATTGCTTCAAACCATGTGCCACAAATGAAGCTTAGTCTTGATTGCCCTTTCCTGATAGGACAACAAAGGTCAATCAAAACAGAACAGTCACGAATAGGTTGGCAGCAACCATAACTATCAGTACTTGCTCTCACCCTACCTCAGCACAAATGTTGCCTGACACTGGGTAATTCCTTGCCTTCTCCCCTTCCCAGCCTCTATTGTTCTCCCTTCACTCCAACTACACCACTCTGACTAAACAGTATTTATCTCTTCATGTTTTGGTTCTAAAGCTCCTAGAAGTAGTTTCTGAAATTTCATATATGTTTATAGTCCCATTGTGCACTTACCAGTGTTACACACATACACACACACATACATACATGTGATACAGAAAAAAGAGAAAAAAGAATATCTCAAATCATGATAACCAACCTTCCCAAAACAAAACTGTGTATGTCAGACCCAGGGAACTTAACATAATGAAGTGTTCCCAATTTTAGTTTCCTTTAAAATCAACAATCTGTGGCTAAAGACTAACACTCTTTTCTAATCAGAAATCTTCAAGATGGTTTTTGTTCAGGGCTGCTTAGTACTTTTTCTGTAGATGATTTCATAATTGTTTTACATTGTGTGAAAGTCGGAGTCTATGAAACCTCCTTAAGGAGGACTTCTCTTCATCCAGTAATCAATACCTATAAAAGTCCAACATATTTTAATTTCAAAATCTGGATTTTCCTCATCATGTGGTTCTAGTGGATCTGGTGTTTCACAATTATCTGCCTGAGTTGTATGTGCAAATTTTTTTAAATCTGAGTGATTTTTTCTATAACCATGGGGGCACCTGGAGTGCACTGGTATAGAAGCAAAGACTGTGAGTCCTATCACCTCTCCAGGGGCAAGAATATTCTTTTTCTTTTTCTTTTTTTACTAGTCCATTGTCAGAATTCTTTATTAGTCTCACAGCTTCTGGGAATAAGTTACATAAAACTCAGCACAAAACTCTTGTACAAATTTTCCTTCTGCCTCTATTGCCCATCATCACAAGTCCCATTGGTATCCCAAACCCAACATATCATAGAGAAATATGCTATTGTAAGAAAAATATTATGCAGTGTCAGGTCAATATCAGGTCACTTGCATGTTGCACATACTTGTATTTGAAAACAGAATAGGATAGTCATTCTAAGGCCCATGATACGTCCAAAAGCGAGAAAGAATAAGGTCTTTACAGATACCTTCAAAATCTTAATCCAAGCTTAAATGTACTACTTGAGACTGGTTCATTTTATTTTTTAACTGAAATTTATTCTGGGGTTTCTTTTTTCTTTTTTTTTTTTTTTTTTGGCTTCTTTTTCTTAGACCATTTATTTGAGGTTTTTTTAAAAAAATATATTTTTCCTTTGCCAGTTATTATTAAATTGTAGCCCTCAGCTTGTGACTGCAAGAACAGATGTCTCCTAGTTGGAGTGAGATCACAAGATTCCTTTTGAATGAATGTAAGGAAGATAGACCACCATAGTAGAGCAAAAGTTGTGTGCCTCCTAGCCAGTTGAAGACATCTACTCAGGATACAACCTAAACCAGAGCTAGATCTTGTATTTTACTTTAAACCATTCAATGACTGGTTTAGAAATCAAGGAAACAGACATGGGTTGTTGACAATGTCATCCATTTGGTTTCTCCAGAAATTTTAATTCACTCATGTTAGAAAATAATACTAGGTAAAGCACTGCTCTTCAATGCCCCTTTAATAATTGCTATCGCAGAAGTATTTATTTATTAGGGAAACTAAAACCATCACTTCAAATCTCATTTATTATGCATTTTCACATAGCTCACCTTCTGATGTGAAACTATATTTAGGTCTGTCTAAGCCCAGTGCTCTTCAATATTTACTCATTTACTTATTTAACATTTATTGAGAACGTTTTTTATGACATAAAATGTTCTGGAACATGGTGTCTACCTTGCATATTGAGGATGCTATATAGAGAAACAGATATAAATGTAGATTGGGAGATAGATTTACAAAAACAAATACAGAAATGAATTTATAAAAATAAGTATGGTACAGTGATGATACAGTGTGGGTATTAAGAGAATAGAGAGCTCATTTTAAAATGCTTTTTTTTTTTTTTTAAAGATTTTATTTATTTGCGAGAGAGAGAATGAGAGACAGAGAGCATGAGAGGGAGGAGGGTCAGAGGGAGAAGCAGACTCCCTGCCGAGCAGGGAGCCCGATGCGGGACTCGATCCCGGGACTCCAGGATCATGACCTGAGCCGAAGGCAGTCGCTTAACCAACTGAGCCACCCAGGCGCCCCTAAAATGCTTTTTATTTTAATACATTTACCTTGTTATTTAACAACTATTTATTTGTAAGCCTGGCAAATAAAGTTGTCATAATTCACAAATATCTTGGAAACTTCAAAACAGAAATTATTCTAGATTGGCTTTCAATAGTTGAAAATACTTATTAGATTGAAAGCCAATTAATCTCCTGTATATCAGCTCCATTTTAAGAAACTCACAAAAAAATTTCTACCAACCAAATTCTAAAGAAGATTTCATCATTCATTTTATTCATCTTGAAGCAACTTGTCAAGTTTTAACCTTTTTTGTTCTATATTTTTTATTATCTAATTCCAGATCATTTCTATAATCTCTTTTTCCAAATATGACTCTTTCCTCTATTTTTTTCTGAAAATGACTATATTTCCCTTGAACATTCTGAAAGCTAATATAAGTTCCTTACCGTTAAATAAAAAGGTCCAAATTTCCAGACATCCCCATGGAATTCCCCAGTGTTGCTGTCTGTTCTGTTCCAGCATAGCTCACTGACAAAACGTTAAAAATGACCAATCCCAGGGCACTTGGGTGGCTTGGTCAGTTAAGCATCTGCCTTCAGCTCAGCTCATGATCAAGCCCCACCTTGGGCTCCCTGCTCCCTGCTCAGCAGGGAGTCTGCTTCTCCCTCTACCCTTACCCCTGCCTGTGACCTCTCTCCCTCTCTCTCTCAAATAAATAAATAAATAAAATCTTAAAAAAAAATGACCAATCCCAGAACATAGTGCAGAGGGAAGGGAGAATGAGGTCGACCTACTCTTACCATTAGTGTTGAAATCTCTGTGCTAAAACTTTCTAGAGTTTGTTATTTCTAGTCCATCAGAAGTCTTGTTATCTGATACTATCTCTGATAATTCCCACCTTTTTTCTTACTTAGTGAAGTTCCTACAGCCACTTCAGAATGAATATCTAACAAGCTATTAACAGGTTCATTCTGAACCCACCAAATACCTTCATGTCCTGTCACGATTCCATCAGCCCCTCACTCACTAAAAATGCAAATTTTAAACGGTTTGCAAGGAAAATATGTGATCCATTTTTAGTGTGCTAGAGAGTCCAACAAGGTGCTGAAAGACTAGAAAAACGGGAAAAACAGAAACTGATTTTTAAACTCAACATAATGTTTTCTTGAGCCACTACTAGATTCAATGCTCTATAGAAAACACAAAGGTGTGTAAGGCCTAACTCTCAAAGGGGAGAAGGCTTCAAAAGTATTCCAAAGTAACCTGGGATGTGTTTTTAAGAGGGGTGCATAAACCAAACAGTAGAGGCTTTGGGTGAATGGACACAGAAGGGCTGATGGGGTTAGGAGAGAAAGACAAGGAAATCTTCAGGACATGGAAGATACTTGGGTTTGGTCTTCAGGGCAAGATGGTGGACGGAGGATATTTCAGGCAGCAGGAATGAAATGAGCAGGACAAGTAGAAAAGTGCAAATGCCTAATAAATATTTACTGAATGAAATGGTCCTAGTGACAGTCAAATCTTCTTATATTTTAATTTTTTTGGCAATGGGTTGGATTTCCCCACTTTAAAGTCTCCTGAACTTTGTCAGTATTGAGTGTATTTTGTCACCTCTTTATAATTGCTTTCTGCAGTGAAAGGGGATGTTTCCATATCCATCCATCTGCTAATCAAGGATCATTTTGAAATGGAGTGTAAAGAAAAAGAAAAGAGACCATGAAGCTGTTACATCTTGAAGTGCATTAAAATATAAAAACAAAAAATAAGAGCACACTCCAAATGACTCATTTGTTTTTCAGTATTCCACAACTTAGTGACAATAACTGGCAGTATAATAATTTCACAGTGTCATCCTGGTGGAACATAGGGTTCCCATAAGAATACATTTCTATCTCCTGCAACATCACCATTAAAGTGACTTATTTGTTTCTGATTAATTAGGACCCATTTTTTTCCTTCTTGGCATTGCATTTTTCCTCCTGTTCAGTCTATCTGGACAGGCTAGATCTGCGTGGGCGCGCACCAGTTTGTGGGATTCTGGATCAGAACTCAGTGGCTTTGCAACAGTGATAAACCTAACTTCTGGTAACTGTGAATTTGTGTTCCAAAGTGCCACAAACCACACGGTAAGATGCCACAAAAAGGAGCAGTAACTAGGTCGTGTTTTTGGCAGTCTTTATGAAGCAGTAGCTCCAATGCTGTCTTGCCCATGATTAAATAGAGCTGAGAAACATTTTCTTCTTATCTTTCTTTAGCAAAATAAAAAAGCTCAGATTAACTGATGCAGAGCAGAGAGGGAAAATGAGAGCTCCTTGGAAAAGAGGAGTTTACCTGTCAATTACCTAAAGTCCAGTTATTTGTGTCTCATAAGAATAGAATTTGAAAAGGATGCACACCATAGGTGTAGCCAACATGTGTGTGTGAGTTTTGGGGGAATGGTTTCTGTTGGAATGGGGTGGAAGTGAGAATCGTCTTTCATCTCTCCACGATCCTGTCATAGTGCATGGTTGGCTGTCAACAGTCTCCAGAAGGATGTCATTTTATTTCATCATCTATAGGTAATTAGTAATATATTTGATATTTTGGAAAAGCAAAACAATATGCTAGATTGGGTGGTAAAACATTAACGGCCAAGAGAGACCAAGCCTTTTCTGGGCAGAAGTTACTCCCTCTTGGGGGCATGATTAGAAGTTCAGCTTAGCATGACCTTGCTGTTCAAATTTGCCCTGGGCAAAGACATACCCAACTCTCTGGGTCTGAATATACTCTTTCCAATGAGTTCATGATTCCCAGTGATTACACAATGAATATGTAAGAAGGCAAAAAGCTAAGCAAACCTGGAGAGCAGACATTTGGGAGAAAACATTAAGGAAGCTAACTGACATGCTTTGTAAAATGCCAGAATTATTACCTTTCTGGGTGTTTAGAAAAGAAATTATCTTAAAATATAACACTTCTTTCTCTCTTCATCCTAGTAAATCCAGTCGACAGGATTTAGCACTGGGAAGAAGCCCAGAAGGTTTGAAATCCTGTAAGAAAAAAAAAAGTGTATTTTTAGAATTATGGTAACAGCTGCTAAGAAATGTATTTTTTTTTTTGTAGTTAATGTAAGCTGCCTAACATAAATGTATGGTAGAGAAAGATAACATAGATAAGGCAAGTGGAGAGAATTATAGCAAAGTGAACACTATCTTTAGTTGTTGTTGAAAGAAAAATTGAGTAGTAAAGATGGCATTTCATCAAAATAAAACTATAAATTGTATATCTAAAAGCTAAAATTAGATAGCTAGTCTCTCTCTCAGGCTCCATCCCCCACCCCTCCACCCTGGCTCCTAGCCTCCATTTCTTATCTTTTTAAAAAATCTTTTTCTAATGGAATCTTAGGCACATTAACATATTAGATATTACTAAAAATCACTTTCTAGTGTCTCCAAATACGCCACCACTTTTCATATAATCCACTATCAAATTTTCACATTAAAAAGTTATTTAAAGATTTTTACATACAGCTCTGATTGATTTAATAAGTGAACTGTTTTGCAAATGACTAAATGAGTTAACTACTGTTTATTTCTTTATGGTGCTATTTTTTGGTCTCAGGTTTATTTTTAAAGGATAAAGTAAAAATAAGAAGAAACACATATGCATGGCAATCCTTTCACATATTAAAATGGGTAAAATATTCTAGATTTTGTCTTGCCTGTGATTGTATTTGTCAAAAAATAATGGCATCATGTATTTGGGAAATGATTTTCTACTATCAAATGCAGTATTTGTGGTATGTTTCTAAAGCTTGGGCTTGTTTTACCCATGGAATTGGTGGCAGGGGCCACTCATCCCAACAAAAGTGTATAGGCTGTTTTGCTTTGGGGAGTTTTCCATTTGATCTCCACCAAGAAACAGCCTGGGGCTGGTTTGGAATTGAGATACTGTGCATGTATTATGCAACGTAGTAGGGTCTACTATAGAAACTTGATGTATTATTTCATCAATTATATTAATAACAGATTGTTGTTATAGTTAATAACAATTACTAATGAATACTCAGGAAGGTCAATGTTTTAGAAAGTTCAAGAAATCTCAGAAACGCTCATAATAATTACTCCTTAGTGTAGAATAACACAGTTAATCCTTAACTTTAGTTTCCTAGACTTTCTTGGAAATGTTCTGTAGTTTTCTCTACGGTTGACACATAAAAGTCAGCACACCATATTTCTCTCATTCATATCCTAGAAGATGGAACTCATCTCCATTATCAACCATACCTCCTTCTACCCCCTTCCCAGACAGCTCACATTCAAGTGTTTATCCTCACTTGCTTTCTCTCCCACTGTCCTTCTAGGTAACTAGCTGTTTCTCTTTCTCTCTCTTAAATGTCTTCTCTTCATTGCCATGTACTCCAGAGATCTGGGAGAGCATTTCTCAGAGGATCCAAAAAGGCGTTTGCAATCTGTTTAATACACAGCTCATCTCCGACTCCCAGACACAATCTATCCCAGATTTTACAATGTCATCTTTCTCACCTATTGGCAATAGGAAAAAAAGTAATTTAAAATAGTGTTGTTCGTATATGACCATAAAATAGGCCCTGGAACCATTTTAGAAAGAAATATTGTGCTCAATCCAGTACGCTGAGAAAAGATGATTATGGGTAATCTTCCCACTCCTGTAGAGCTGGGACCACGTCTGATTCCTCTTTATATAAGCAATGTCTATCACAATGACTAATGCACCAGGGGATGGTCAGGTGTCTGTTGCACCAAATTTAATGTAATTGTTTTCATTTCAAGTCTGAAATATAAATTGAACACCTTATAAGTCTAATTTTCCCCATCAGTACTGTTTACTGAATTCTAAAGCATTTCCTCCCTCAGTGAGTTAGATTCTCCTATGGAGACCAAAAGCGTAGGATAAGAGATGGTCAACTGATGGTCCTTTGGCTAATAATCAAAATAATATCCATCATATATTGAGTACTTCTATATGTCAGGCACTGTTTTAAGTGCTTTACATATTTACCTAATTTAATCCCTAAAACAAAAATATAAGGCATACACTATTATTATCCATTTTACAGGTAAGGAAATTCAGGCACAGAAAAGATAAGTAAATTGCTTAAGTTTACACAGCAGTAAGCAATGAGGTGGCATGGGAATCATGAAATCTGCATTGACAGTGGACAAATTTAAAACTAGTTTCAGGTTTATATGACAAGTTTTATTTCCACATCTGATAGTAACGTGTTTATAACCTCAAAAATGTCACTAAGCTTATTTATTTAAACTTTCTTGTTAGTTACTGTTCTCACTGCCATAATTTTCACAAGGGAAATATAAGCAACTTATAGCATAAGGATCTCTGGAATATTGATGAATAATAAGTAATACATCTGCATGTAAAACCTATCTATTTCCTGATATATACTTTATGAATGAAATGGAGAGAAGATAATAGGAAAAGAATATTCATCCTGGTGAAAAGCTTTGAAAATAAAGGCTGATTGGGAGATCAGACTTATCTGAAAATAGCAGATTGAAAAAATGACCACAATTTTTCCCCTCTCTCAATCCGAGCCCCTTGCAAAATAACTTTGCACTTCTTCCAGCAAGAGGGCTATTTCTCCATTCCTTAAATCTGAGCTGTCCTTTTTTAACTTGGTTTGGCCAATAGAATGTAGCAGAAATGATGTGTCAGTTCTAAGCCTAGATTTCAAGGGGCCATGGTTTCACTCTAGCCCTTTGACCCCGGCAACTGCCATATGAGCAAGTCCTGGCTAGCCTGCTGGAAGATAAGAGAGATATGTCTCACTAGCCCTATTGCCTCACCCAACAACCAACCAACTCCCCAAAGAAGAGCCACCTGGCTGACCTGTAGCTTAACATAGATGCATAGGCAAACCCAGTCAAGATCAACCAAGCCTGTCCCAGATCAAACCACAGATCATCTAACCCACAGACTTGTGAAAAATAAATTGTCATTGTTTTAAACATCTGAGTTTTTGAGTGGTTTGTTATACAGTAATAGACAACTGATATAACACATATTATAATTACTTAGGTATTAATAGTCCTGCTATCATGTGAAAATGTGCTTTCTCTTTCTCGGGGCTGCCATGGTTTAATCTCACTCATGTTTAGCTATTAAAACTTTCCTAAAAAGCATCAAAATAAAAAAAAGTTTGCTTATATGACAAATTTCATCTTTATTGTCTATGGTAGTGGCATTGCCCATAATGATTTGTCATGCAATTTTATTTTCAAAGCTCAAAATTAATTACAAACATGAAACAAATCATGTTGTTAAGACATACATTAAAAACAAATTACAATCTCAAAATGGATAATTTACAGCTTGGAAAATTAATTGATTAAACCCAAAGTGCATAAAAATAATTGGAAAAACTGAGAAGTGAACAAACCAATGACAGTGTTATCCAACTAAATAAAAAAGAACGTATAATGAACGAAACCACAGCCAAAAAAATCAATAGTTGTAATTAAACCATAAGACCCTGAGTGGAGATAGTTGAAATCCTGATTTGGGGAGAATCACTAAATTACAAGGATGAGCAGATGACAGAAGAAATCAAATCCTGTCCCTTCAGCAAAGTCAAAATAGAAACTATAATGTTGGCATTAAAATCAGTCATACACTTAAACAATACAAGATATGTAATAGATACTAGACATTTAAGCAGCACTACATATATACATGTAATTTAATATCTGCTGTATCTGTTGTCTCTTACTGACTATTCTATTCCTTTCAATGTTCTTTTAACCTGGCTTTTGTAAAAATATGTATCCATAGAATTTGTTCAAGATATTGTCTGTGATCCAGACATAAAAAGACAAATAAAGCAAATAACAATATAGCATTTTACACCAAATAGAATTTTGTGTTAAGCCTTATCATTTCTCGTACTTATTTTTTTTAAAAGATTTTATTTATTTATTTGAGAGAGAGAATGAGACAGAGAGAGAGAGAGCACGAGATGGGGGAGGGTCAGAGGGAGAAGCAGGTTCCCTGCCGATCAGGGAGCCCGATGCGGGACTTGATCCCAGGACTCCAGGATCATGACCTGAGCCGAAGGCAGTCGCTTAACCAACTGAGCCACCCAGGCGCCCCTCTCGTACTTATTTTAAAGACCGGAGATAATTTGGATTTTTATATCTGGAACAAATATTACAAGGCATTTAAACATGTATTATGGTCAAAGAGTATGTTTCAAATAATTGTTTACATATTAAAGCTCTCTGCTGGCCAAATTTTGACTTTACTGATGCATTGTTACAAAGATTCACACAGAGAAATTCAATACAAATAAAACATTTTAAGCATCATAGTATAACAAACTATTTTCAATTTTTGTCTAAATTTAATATTGCAAAATTGAATTAGATTAGCCCTAAAAGTTTCTATGGGCTTAATTCTTTTATTGCCAAAGAATTAAATACTTCATTCCTTAGTCAGGGATTGGCATCTTTTCAGAAGAATTGTGCCAGGAATTCATCCGTGAATTCTAGGTTATCCCAAAAACGGATCTGAGGCTGATCCAGGAAGCAAAAGTGACAAAATGAAATGGAGAAAGTGAGCAGGAAGAGTAAAAGAGTCCATAAATATATACTAAATAGCTTTTTGCCATTGTTGGCAACTAAGACTCAATCCTGCAAGGGATATCTTTAGGGGTTTTGTAAAACATGGAGTCAAAAAATTACAAAAAAATGGTCAAATCTTAAAGAATCCCTAGATCCTCAGTTCCTGTGGAAAAACCTGATGAACTCCAAGTCATCTGAAATAGTTACAAGAAAATAAAGGAAAAGAATGACTGGCTTACACAGCAGAACTGGGGATGGGGGGGTGGGGGGGATGACCTATACATCTTTTTTTTTTTTTTTTAAAGATTTTATTTATTTATTTGAGAGAGAGAGCACATGAGATGGGGGAGGGTTAGAGGGAGAAGCAGACTCCCTGCTGAGCAGGGAGCCTGATGCGGGACTCGATCCAGGGACTCCAGGATGATGACCTGAGCGGAAGGCAGTCGCTTAACCAACTGAGCCACCCAGGTGCCCATGACCTACACATTCTAATAAGCTATTTATTTGTGCATTTATCCATTCATTTTTTTTTCTCACATTTTCTACATGCTGATTATGCTAGAGGACCTTTATGAAAGTCTTTGGTTGTCAACTTAAACTTATTCCTGCATAATAGACCTATAAGCACTTTTTTTACACTCTACTGAAATGTGTACTAATGTGATTTTTGAATTTATGCTACGATTCAGATGTTGTATTGCAAATAACTTTTTAGCTGTGACTCCCCATCAAGAACTCTGCTAGGAAGGTAATTCAGGAGAGGAAAGGAAGTCTTGTCACAAGCAGTGTTGATACAAATGGATATCCATTTGCAAAAATAAAAGAAAAAAACCTTCAAATTGCATCTCACACCAAACACAAAAATCAACTAAAAACAAATTACAGGCTTAAATGTAAAATTGCAAATGATAAAAATTTGAGAAGAAAACTTAAATGAAAAACCTTTGTGCCTTTGGGTTAGGCAAACTTTTTTCATCATGATGCAAAAAGAAAAATCTATAAAAATTAAATTTATATATTGGATCTCATCATAATTAAAAACATCTGCTCTTCAGAAGATAATTTTAGGAGAACAAAAAGACAAGCCAGAGACTGAAAGAGAATATTTGCAAAGCATATATCTGATATAGGACATGTATCCACAGCATATAAAGAATTCTCAAAACTCAACAATAAGAGAACAAACAACCCAATTTAAAAAATGGGAAAAGGATTTAACAGTCACATTATTAAAGAAAATGGAAGGAGTGAAAAGATGTTCAACATGATTAATCAACAGGAAAATGCAAATTTAAGCAACATAACTCACCACTACATACCAATTGAGTGGCTAGAATTAAAAAGACTGACTATACAAATCTTGGAGAAGAGAGGAACTAGAACTTTCATACACTGCTGATGGGAAGGTAAAATGGTACAACTACTTTGGAAAACAGTATGTTGACTTCTTAAAAAGTTAAAAATATAACTACCATATTATCCAACATTGCTGCCTCTAGATATTTTCCCAAGAGAACAGCAAGCATGCATCCATAGAAAGATTTGTACATGAATGTTCATAGCAGTTTTATTTGTAAGAAACCACTCAAATATCCATTGACAGGCTAAGAGATGAACTCTGGCATTTCCATACAGTGAAATGCTACTCAATAGCAAAAAGGAATAAACAATTAATACACACAACAACATGGATGAATCTCAAAAAAAAAAAAAAAAATGCTGACTGAAAGACTCCAGACAAGAAAAGAATGTCCATTGTATGGCTCCATCTACATAAAACTCTAGAAAAGACAAACTAATCTAAAGTCATAAAGATTTTGTCAGTGGCTTCCTGGTGAGAAGGAGTAAGAAGGGATAGGAAGAAAGGGTTTGAAAGGGACACCAGGAGACTTTTGAGGGTGATGGATCTATTTCTTATATTGACTGTAGTGATTATTTCACAAATGTAAGCTTTTGCTGAAACTTCAAATTGTACCTTTTAAATATGGGCAATGTATTGTACTATGTCAATCACACCGCAATAAAGGTGTTAAAAAAAAAAAAAACACCCTGCTATGGTTTAGGTTATGTTAAACTTATATGAAAATTAGTGAGCTTAATGGTCATAAGAATATTGACTAGCCCAAGCTGAGAAATCTGGGTGTGAATGTGTCTGTCTGCAGGGCAGAGAAAATGCATGTCCTGAAAAGGGGAGGTAGAATGGCACAGTCTAAAGAAACACCAAAGGTAGAAGATAGTGGTGGCCAAGAGCTGATAAGATAGGTAAGAGGCCTCAAGAAAAAAAATAACATCTAGTGGAGACACATGGGAATTGACCTCTGTTCTGGCATTTATATATATATATATATATTTTTTTTTTTTTTTTTGTAATTTTTTTTATATTATGTTGGTCACCATACAGTACTTCATTAGGTCATGATGTAGTGTTCCATGATTCATTGCTTGCGTATAACACCCAGTGCTCCATGCGATACATGCCCCCCTTAATACTCATCACTGGGCTAACCCATCACCCCAACCCCCTCCCCTCTAAAACCCCCAGTCTGATTCCTGGAGTCCATAGTCTCTCATGGTTCATCTGCCATTTACATTATCCTATGTGCAGTCTTTGACTGAAGCACATGGCTATCACAATGGTAAATATTGCCATTTCAAGTAACAATCGTGGTTCCACGCCTCCCCATCATACAAAGGAATATATTGGCACTATGAAAATGCCTAGATTTTCACAAAATGGATTCTTTGTTTTAAAATTTGATATGGTATTTGGTCAATAAACATGTAAATGTTCAGGGAACTTTATCCTTGAGATGATTCTGAATACCACATTTGATAGCTCAGCTGTCAGACGGGGTGCTTCGTGTCCTACTTCCCAAAACCAGTAAGGTAAACCTATTTGAATGATTTCCTGAAACACAGTGGTCAGTGGTGTCTCTGGAGAGAGTGTTCATTTAACCTAGGACTGTAAAACTTTAAAACCAATCCATGCTTCCTCCTGACAGATAGCTTCAACACCCGTTTCTCTTTCAGCTACAGCTCTTTCTTCAATTTAATCCTCTTTCAGACTCTTTTAGACAGAGTGCTATACCATATTTTGCTGTTAAATCATGAAAAATGATAGAATATCCCTTTTTAAGAGTCATTGTCAAATTATACCCTCCAATAAGTAATATACCGCTTGAGTCAGTAATTTCAACTATTTGTATGCATTTCAGGTTTGCCAATTACCCTTCCAAGCTGTAAATTGCCTATTTTGAGAGCATAATCTGATTTTTAATGTTTGTCTTAACAGCCTGATTTGTTTTGTCTTTTGATTTGTTTCACATTTTAGTAATTAATTTTAAGCTGACGCTGTCTCTCCTAAAAGGAAGGTGGGGATTGAATGCCTTTTAGAGCTACAGCAGTTTGATGCTAATACAAATTTCTGCCTAGTGCCATAGACCTTAAGCAAAAAAATGTCAGGCTCTCTCTTCTTTTCTTTGGAAAAGAGTCATTGTTTCTTTTCCAGGAGATACGCTAGCTTGAGTTTCAAATACACACTGCATAACCCCCAAGTTTAAACACACATGAATAAACAAAATTGGCCATAAGAAGTATATTCAAAACAGAAGTGATATTTTTCAAATCATCAGTCTGAAAATATAGATGAAAATGTGCCTTGGGGTTATGTAAATGTATTTGGCCTCAGATGTCCTCTGATACTTATTCTCCATCTTTAGCCTACTGGCAAAAACTTCATGGAGGAAACAAATCTCTCATTCCCAGACACATCTTGTAAAACTTCTCTTTATAATTACTTGGGAAACACAAGCACTTCTGACTTAGATCTGTGGCCTTTCATACCCTCAGGGACATTTTGAGCTGTTTCTGCAGATCCAGTGAGTCTTTTCCTCGGCTACATGTTTGAGGAAGAAGAGAGCAATGAAGAGAAGCAAACAAAATTAAGAAGGGTAAAAGCACAGGAAAGAAAAAAAATCACAGTTGAGAGGAAAAGGTAAAATAAGAGGCATTCTAAGAATAGAAGTTGGAAAGAAAATTGGATAGTAAAACTTTCCATTAATTCTGAAACTTGTGAGGGAAATCTCCCCCAATCATTTAATAATTCCCTAATGAAACCAAATTGCCAAATTCCGAAAAAGTTGGATTTCTGCCCTAATTTTTGCCACAACATAGGGTATTCTGTGTCTTATAACTGACAAGCAAAAGAGGATTTGAATTGGAGTTTTTCAAAACATTTAATGTTGATGTGGTATGTAGCACATGGGTGAAAGTCATATAGAATTTCATCCTGTTTGTAATATGGAAAATATGCATAAGTCACAAAAAGAGAGTGATATCTGAATGTTTTGGATGGAGGAGCACATTTTATATTAAAGTATTATTTAGAAGTATTGGATAATATCGATAGAACAGAAGAATAATCGCATGGTTAACCATTAGTCTAGAACACAACTGTTCTCCTGGATTTGTTCGTTGGATATTTAACACTTTACTTCAGTTTACCAAAATGGGAACATCCCAAAGAAAAAGTTCTTGTGTTTTGGAAGTTGAGAGTAAATCTGAGATCTATTGAAAGTTAGCTTTTTTTTTTTTTTTAAGATTTTATTTATTTATTTGACAGAGAGAGACATAGCGAGAGAGGGAACACAAGCAGGGGGAGTGGGAGAGGGAGAAGCAGGCTTCCCGCGGAGCTGGGAGCCCGATGCGGGGCTCGATCCCAGGACCCCGGGATCACGACCTGAGCCGAAGGCAGACGCTTAACGACTGAGCCACCCAGGCGCCCCGAAAGCTAGCTTTATTTTTAACCAAACTTTTTATTTTGAGATAACTGTAGATTTAAATGCAGTTGTCACAAATAATTTAGAGAAATCTCATTTACCTTTCCCCAGATTTTCCCAATGATAATATCTTGTAAAACTATAATAAAATATCACAACCAAGATACTGACATTGATGCAGTCAAGATATAGAACCTTTCATCACCATGAGGATTCTTCATGGCACTCTCTTATCCACATACCCCCTTCTCTCCCACCCCACCTCCTCTTCAGTCTCTGGTGACCACTAATCTGCTCCACATTTCTCTAATTTTATCATTTCAGGAATATTATATAATTGGAATCATAAGGTAAGTAAGCATTTGGGATTGGCTTTTTGTTTTTCCTTATCATAATTCTCTGGACATTTATCCAGGTTGTTGTCAACGGTGGCTCTTTTCATTGCTGAGTAGTACATCATGGTACAGACATACTACAGTTTGTGTAACCATTCATGCATTAAAGGACATCTGGGTTGTTTCCAGTTTTTTGCTACCATGAATAAAGCTGTTATGAACATTACGGTACAGATTTTTACATGAATCTAAGTTTACTTCTCTGGAATAAATACCCAAGAATGCAACTGCAGGCTTTATGGCAATTGTATGTTTAGTTTTTTAAGAAACTGCCAAACTGGGGCACCTGGGTGGCTCAGTCGGTTAAGCGTCTGCCTTCGCTCAGGTCATGATCCCGGGGTCCTGGCATGGAGACTCACGTCGGGCTCTCTGCTCAGTGGGGAGCCTGCTTCTCCCTCTCCCTCTGCCTGCCTCTCTGCCTACTTGTGCTCTCTCTCTCGCTCTCCTTCTGTCAAATAAATAAATAAAATATTTTTAAAAAATAAAATTAAATATTGAAAAAAAGAAACTGCCGAACTATATTCCAGAGTGGCTGTACCATTTCACATTTACACAACTGAATATGAGTAATCTAGTTTCTCTGCAATCTTATTAGGATTTGGTGTTGCCACAGTTTTTTATTTTAGCTATTCTTATAGGTTTTTAGGGATGTCTCCTTATGGTTTTAATTTGCATTTCCCTAATGGCTAATGATGTTGAATATATTTTCATGTACTTGTCAATTGTACATTCTCGTTAGGGAAATACCTGTTCATATCTTTGGTCTGGTTTCTACAGAGATTGTTGATTTCCTTTCTTGTGAGTTTTGAGAGGCTTTTTATGTTCTAAATACAAGTCCTTTTGAGACATGTGGTTTGCAAATATTTTCCCTAGGCTACTCTTATATTTTCATTTTCTTAACAAGGTTTCACAGAGCAAAAGTTCATAATTTTGGAAGTTCAATGTATCATTTTTTTTTTTTTAAATCATAATTCTGGTATCAAGTCAAGTCTAAGAACTCTTTGCCTAGCCCCAGATTCAAAAGATTTTCTCCTGTTTTTTTCTAAAAGTTTTATAGTCTTACATTTAAATCCGTGATGTATTTTGAGTTAAATGGCAGTTTAGGCATGAGGTTTAGGTTAAAGTTCTTTTTTTTTTTTCCTTTTTGCCTAGGGATTTTCAATTGCTCCACTACTATATTCTTGTGACTGGACCTTTAAAGGCAGTCTGGTGAGAGCTCAGAAAGAAGAGGAGAGCTATAGAGAAAGCCCCAATCTTCTTGGAGAATACCTAAGAATCATAAAGAGAATATGGGTAGAAATATGGAAGATAAAGGCCATTCTGATGAGGTCTCACACAGAAATGAAGAACATGTTATTGGAAGCTAGAAGAAGAAAAAAAAAAAAAAAAACTGGCAATGAACTTGCCCAAGTTGTGTTTGTGTTCTAGCGCTTTATGGAAGGCACAACTTGGGAGCAATGAGATTAAATATTGAGCTGAAGCTATTTCTAACCAAAGTGTTGACGGTGTGGCTTAGTCTCTTCAAGACTGCTTATGGTTAATGTGAGAAGAGAGAAATGTTTTAAAGACAGAATTGTTAAGCAAAAGGAAGCTTAAAAATTTGGCAAATTCTCAGCCTATCCATATTGCAAAAGTGAGGACGCTAAGGGTGTGGCCAAGTGACAGTTTGATGAGATTAGTATAAAACAGGATCTCACCAGAAGTCAGGAGCGATTCTCCAAGACAATGGAAGAAATTCAGGGACAATCAAAGCTGCCACTCTCATCACAGGCTCAGAATACAAGAACCCAGGGGACAGAGGACTTTCAAAGGAGAGGCCACTGGGAACCTCAGCATGTCTGCCAGTTCCATCTCTTGTTGTGGGCCCTAGTCCTTCACTCCAGTGCCCCTTAGTTGCCTCAGGTGCAGCTCCAGTAGGCCCCACAGGATAGTGCAGGTCATGGTGGCCACCGCCCCAGAAAGCCCAGACAGCAAACTTTGGCAGCATCCATTCACCATCACATAGAATGCATGGACTTGGAGGACATGATGGCCCCCACCTAGGTGTTAAAGGGTGGAGCCATATCATGGAACCTCAGCCCAGGAGAACCAAAGGGGCAGAGCCCCATCAGAGAGTCATTGTAAGGGGTTGGGGCACAGGCACAAAGCCACTGTGGGGCTATTTCACCAAGCTGTTTGTGTCATGTGGCCAACCCAGTGGGACAGGAAGGCATAGCATCAAGCCAAAGACAATTATTCTCAAAGCTTAAGGCTTAATGTTGCTTGCCCTGTTTGATTTTGAACTTACTTGGGACCTGTTACCCCTTTCTTCTTTCCTATTTCTCATTTTTGGAATGAGGGTGTCTATCTTATGCCCGTCCCACCATTATATTTTGGAAGTACATAACTTGTTTGGTTTCATGTGTTCACAGCTAGAGAAGAATTTGCCTCAGGGTGAATCATATCTTGAGTCTTACTCCTATCTGATTTAGATGATAGTTAGATGACACCGGGGAGTTAGAGTACTTTATTACATCTTGACAAAAGTGGAAGTAGGCTCCCCATTTGACCTTTGCTTTATGGGTAGAGTGAGGCCACATTCTTTCCTGTGGTGTTTAGCTGGAGTAGAACAGTTATTGTCTAAAAGATTTCTGCCTTCCTACTCTGTACCTTTCTTGGTCCTTTATTTAAAAAGAGAAGACTTTTGGGGTGCCTAGGTAGCTCAGTTGGTTAAGCATCTGACTCTTGGTTTCGGTTCCAGTCATGATCTCAGGGTCATGAGATTGAGCCCCACATCAGGCTCCCCTCTCTCTCTCTCTCAAATAAATAAATAAAATATTAAAAAAAAAAAGAGAGAAGACTTTTGTTGGAGCTACTTTTTATCTTCCCTCATTTATGTTTCTTGGATATATGAGGCAAACAAACAAACTAACAAACAAAAACAAAACACAGAACTCACCACCATGAACTTCCTTGGGACCAAAGATTCCTGGCTGGTCTGCCTTCTTCTGTCTACATTTCAAAGTCTTCTTATGTTTGCTTTATAGATATTGTCTAGGATTTTAACTGTATTTAGTGAAAGGTATAGGGAAAAGCATATCTACTCTCTTTCTGGGAATGAAAGTGGAGGCAACTTTTAAAAATCAAATAATGAGTTTTCTCTTATCAATTTTAACTTATTATAGAGCTATGAATTCCTTTACTAGATTTATTAGTTCAGTAGTAAAATCTAAAAATCACATTGGCCTTCCAAAATTAATCAAGACATTTGCAAAAATGTAAAAATTACAAATGAGAATTTCATATTAATCAATTTAAACCAATATTATTGGTATTATTTCTATTATTCTTATATCTTGAAGTTGGGGTAATTTGTTTATCATGTTAATACTTAATTTTTTTAAGATTTTATTTATTTATTAGAGAGAGAGAGCACAAGCGGGGGGAAGGGTCAAGGGAGAGGGACAAGCAGACTCCCCACTGAGTGTGGAACCCAATGCAGGGCTAGATCCCAGGACCCCAAGACAATGACCTGAGCTGAAGGTAGATGCTGAACTGACTGAGCCACCTGGGTGCCCCAATACTTAATTTTTAAGTTGAAAATTAGAAACAAAAATATTAATCCAGACCAACTTCCCACAAGAAATGCAAGACAGAAAATTGTCCCTTTACCTAGAACTAATACCTTTCTTCCTTAAATTCATCACACGCATAATTTAATCAAAATAATCTACTCTTGGTATTTGAAGAGCCTGGCAAGGTAGGTACTGCAAAAATAAATTTTCTCAACTAATTTAACATTTAGATAAATTTTGATACTCTGAAAATCCAATGAACCAGTAGTGTCCATTAAATTCCATGGAAAATAAGATTAAGAAAACAAACCATTATCTGTGTCACTTATGACCTAGATGAACGTATTATGAGAATCTGCAACTTTGTAAAATATTCTTCTACGAACAAAACAAACTCTAAACGAAATGTATAATTTTCACAGTACTCTTGGCAAGTATTATTCAGTTTCCCTTAATAACAAAAAAATATGTTCAAGGTCATTTTAATAGCGCAGTCCATGTACTGCACTATTGATGGCTGTGTAAGAATACCTTCAAGAACCTTCTAGTTAACTTCTGAAGGAGACCAAAGTCTAAATAAAAAGGAAGAATGAAAAAATTATGCCATGATATATCAAACTGTATTACTACAGAGAAAAGACGTAGGACCAGATAGTCTAAGACAGCATCTAAATTTAATATGGTTTGTGTAGATAATACAACATGAACACATAAATATTTAAAAATTAATGAAAAATCGTTACCACCACCTTATCCCCCCACCAAATCTCTACTTTCTTTATATTAATACAGTTGTTCAGTGTTTTTCACTTCATCTCTTCTATATGATTTATTTCTTACCTCACTTTAGTGGAAGATGCAATGTACCATAATGAATCCATGGAGAGGTGCCTGGGTGGCTCAGTTGGTTAAGCCCTTGACTATTGATTTTGGCTCAGGTCATGATCTCAGGGTCATGAGATCTACCCCAGCATGGGGCTCCTCGCTCAGTGCAGAGTATGCTTGGGATTCTCTCTCCCTCTGTCCCTCCTCCTGCTCACACTAGCGCTCTCTTTCTCTCTCTCTTTCAAATAAACAAATAAATAAAATCTTTAATTAAAAAAAAAAGAATCCATGGAGTAAAGTCCAGTGAAGTCAAGGGTTTGCCTCCTGCTTTTGCACAAATTATCTTATCTTCAGCAAGCCATAAAGCATCCTCCTTTCCTTAGATAAAGTGAGACAGATGTAAATAAGAACAACAACAAAAACAACAACTATTACAAAAACAATGGTCTGCCTGCCTTATAAGCTTTGGTTCTCAAATTCTAATCAGTGAGCCACTAGTAAGCACTCCATGAGTAGTGCTACTGTAGGTTAGATGTTTCTAAAACAGCATTCTGATCCTTAAAAATAAAATGTCTCAGGGTGCCTGGGTGGCTCAAGTGTCCAACTCTTGATTTTGGCTGAAGTCATGATCTCTGTGTCATGAGATCGAGCCCAATGTCAGGCTTCATGCTGGGCCTGGAGTCTGCTTAAGAGTCTCTCCCTCTCTCTCTCTGTCCCTTCCCCTGCTCTCTCTCTCGCTCTCTCTTTCAAATAAATAATTAAATATTTTTAAAAAATTAAAAAAATAAAACATCTCATCCAAAGCATGTCACTAATACAAATGTATTTTATGTCACTTACGTGGTATGAAATGGACAGCTTACGGAAATCTTTTATGATGAGAAAATGGTTTTTCAACTGGGGAGAAAAAAAGAAAACTTTTAACCTGAGTTCACAAGGCTAACCTTAAAAAAATATAATTCTGTGTATGCCTTAGAATGTCTGGTCTTCCCTGATGTGTGCAATCCCCTTACTGATGTCAATGCAAAATCCTCTGCTCATGTTGCATCATCTCCTCTATGTCCTCATTGAAAATTCACATTCCTACCTATAGCAGTTGGATATCCAGTCCTCAAATAGCTGGCTCTTCATTTTGTCCTTTCTTATGCATTTCCACCCTCATTTTCATAAGGTGGACACATTCTGTTTCTCAGAATGATGCATGCCCCCTCTTCCCCTTATAAGACAAACAGCTCCTGGAAGAGAATTGCTATAGATTGAATGTCTGTTGTCCCCCACTCCAGCACCACCACCAGATTCATATGTTGAAACCTAATCCCCAATATGATGATATTTGGAGGTGGGGCATCTGGAGGTGATTGAGTCATGAGGGTGGAGCCCTCATAACTAGGATTTGTGCCCTTATAAAAGCAGCCCCAGAGAAATCTCTTCCCTGCCCCTCCATGTGAGATTACAGTATCTAGGAAATAGGTCTTCACCAGACAATGAATCTGTGAGTGCCCTGAGCTTGGAGTTCCCAGCCTCCAGAACTGTGAGAAATATATGTTTGTTGTTTATAAGCCATGCAGTCTATGGTATTTTGTTATGGTAGCCTGAATGGACTAAGACAAAAATCGACACTGGAGAAATATTCATTAAATTGAACTAAATTAGGGTCCACAGTAGTTATAAAAGGGTATCATGAGTATTTCAAAATGACTAAGTTAAACACAAAACAAACTACAAAACTACCCTCATGCCTAAATCTATTTCTCCTTTACACTTACCCCTCCTCACCAAAGTATTTTGGAAATGAGATGGTTCAGACATCTACTGTGAAATAAGGGAAACCATGTTTAAAATGGAGTCAGGAAGCCCTGAAGGGGGTGTGCTCACGCACCTACCGCTGCCATTAGTTGCAGCCTGCTTAAGCAGCACAAAGAAGGAAGGTGAGAATTATCCTGACAAGGGAGAACATTTTTCACATAGGAATTTCATCTCCTGCTTTTAAGAAAAAGAAGGAAGATCCCTCTCCACCCCATAAGCAACACACTAACCGCTGCTCACAGCCAATGAGAAACTGCCATGACTTCATACTCTTACTTCTCTCCAATAAAACTTTTGTTTAAAACAACCCTCCCGGGGGGAAGGAAAGATGGCGGAGGGGTAGGGGACCCTATTTCAACTGGTCCCCGGAATTGAGCTGGATATCTACCAGACCACTCTGAGCACCCACGAAACCACCCTGAGATGTAAGATCTGGATCTCTACAAACAGAATATCGCAGGCGGTTAGTTTCGAGGCAAGAAGAGGGGAGCCATGATTCTGCAGGCAGATATCAGAAGATAAACGGCAGCGGGAGGGCGCCTGGCCGTGAGGATCCTACACCGCCGGTGAGCGACAGCCTCACGCGCTGCGGACGGGCACAGACTCACAGACCCGTAGTGGCAGGGAAAGGACTTTAGGGCAGCCTCTGGGGCTGAAACCGGGAGCGGTGGGGTCGCACCTGTGAACTGCAGCCCCTAGGGCGGAAAGCCGGAGCGACAGGTTGTGTGGGCGAACTGGGAGCGGCTGGCGGTTTTAGAAGCACAAAGGGCAGAGACATGCCCCGACCTGGAGGCAGGACTGGGAGCGCTACAGAGGGGCACACAACCCAGGACGCTGCAGTTTATAGCTGCACGGACAGAAACGGAGACGGTGTGGCCTGGAGAGCTCACTGAAGAACAGACTGCGGTCTCTCTGCTCTGAGGCAGAGGGTTGGAAATGGTCTCTTCTGCTCTGACTCGCGGAAGAGACGCGGAAAGCCACCAGGGAAAGCCACCAGAGAACAAAAGCCCCAAAAACTGATTCCTGCTGAGCCCACCCCCCACCACAGGGGGGTAGGGCAACTCCACCCAAACAGGGTTGCTTGAGTAACAGCGTGGCAGGCCCCTCCCGCAGAAGACAGGCTGGGAAAACAAGAGGCCAGCAACCCTAAGGTCCCAAGGAAACAGGTGCACCTTGCTTGGGTTCTGGTCAATAATTTGGACTCTATACATTCCCTCAAACACCCATCAACAGAATGACTAGGAGGAGGAGCCCCCAAAATAGAAAAGACTCAGAGATTATGACTTATGCTGCAGATTTACAAATGGATGCAGATATAACCAAGATGTCAGAGATGGAATTCAGGCTAGCAATTGTGAAGATAATGGCTAGAATGGAGAAATCAATTAATGGCAACATAGAGTCTCTAAGGGCAGAAATGAAAGGTGAATTGGCAGAACTTAAAAATGCTATCAATGAGATCCAATCCAATCTAGATCATCTAACAGCTAGGGTAACTGAGGCAGAAGAACAAATAAGTGACCTGGAGGACAATATAATAGATAAAAAGGGAAAAGAGGAGGTCAGGGAAAAACAACTCAGGATCCATGAAAATAGAATCAGAGAAATAAGTGACACTGTGAAGCGTTCCAATGTCAGAATAATTGGAATCCCGGAGGGAGTGGAGAGAGAGAGAGGACTAGAAGATGTATTTGAGCAAATTGTAGCTGAGAACTTCCCTAATCTGGGGAATGAAACAAACATTCACATCCTAGAGGCAGAGAGGACCGCTCCCAAGATCAAGGAAAACAGACCAATACCCCGGCATGTAATAGTAAAACTTGCAAATCTTAGAACCAAGGAAACCATCTTAAAGGCAGTTGGGGGGAAGAGATTCCTTACGTACAGAGGGAGGAACATCAGAATAATGTCAGACCTATCCACAGAGACCTGGCAAGCCAGAAAGGCCTGGCAAGAATATTCAGGGTACTAAATGAGAAGAACATGCAGCCAAGAATACTTTATCCGGCAAGGCTTTCATTTAGAATGGATGGAGAGATACAGAGCTTCCATGACCGACAGAAACTGAAAGAATATGTGACCACTAAGCCGGCCCTGCAAGAAATATTAAGGGGGGTTCTATAAAAGGAGAAAGACCCCAAGAGTGCTATACAACAGAAATTTACAGGGACAATCTATAAAAACAACGTCTTCACAGGCAACATGATGACAATTAATTCATATCTTTCAATAATCACTCTCAACGTGAATGGCCTAAATGCTCCCATAAAATGGCACAGAGTTGCAGATTGGATAAAAAGACAGGACGCATCCATATGCTGCCTACAAGAGACTCATTTTGAACCTAAAGATATACCCAGACTGAAAGTGAAGGGATGGAGATCCATCTTCCATGCCAGCAGACCTCAAAAGAAAGCTGGGGTAGCAATTCTTATATCAGACAAATTAGATTTTAAACTAAAGTCTGTAATTAGAGACACAGAAGGACACTTTATCATTCTTTAAGTGTCTATCCAACAAGAAGATCTAACAATTGTAAATATTTATGCCCCCAACATGGGAGCAGTCATCTACATAAGCCAACTGTTAACCAAAATAAAGAGTCATATTGATAACAATACGTTAATTGTAAGAGACCTCAATACTCCACTCTCAGCAATGGACAGATCATCTAAGCAGAAAATCAACAAGGAAACAAGAGCTTTGAAATATTAGGCCAGATGGACCTCATATATATTTACAGAACATTCCACCCTAAAACAACAGAATACTCATTCTTCTCGAGCGCACATGGAACCTTCTCCAGAATAGACCACATACTGGGTCACAAATCAGGTCTCAACTGATACCAAAAGATTGAGATTATTCCCTGCATATTCTCAGACCACAACGCTTTAAAACTGGAACTCAATCACAAGAAAAATTTTGGCAGAAATTCAAACACTTGGAAGCTAAAGACCACTCTGCTCAAGAATGTTTGGGTCAACCAGGAAATCAAA
This sequence comes from Neomonachus schauinslandi, assembly GCF_002201575.2. Taxonomy (NCBI): domain Eukaryota; kingdom Metazoa; phylum Chordata; class Mammalia; order Carnivora; family Phocidae; genus Neomonachus; species Neomonachus schauinslandi. The sequence continues at coordinate 139,863,282 of NC_058404.1, forward strand.
GAAGAACTTAAACGATTCATGGAAATCAATGAGAACAAAAACACATCAGTCCAAAACCTATGGGATACTGCAAAGGCGGTCCTAAGGGGGAAATACATAGCCATCCAAGCCTCACTCAAAAAAACAGAAAAATCCTGGGACACCTGGGTGGTTCAGTCGGTTAAGCGTCTGCCTTCGGCTCAGGTCATGATCCCAGGGTCCTGGGATCAAGTCCCGCATTGGGCTCTCTGCTCCACAGGAAGCCTGCTTCTCCCTCTGCCTCTGTCTCTCATAAATAAATAAATAATATCTTAAAAAAAAATAGAAAAATCCCAAATTCACCAACTAACTCTACACCTTAAAGAACTAGAGAAAAAGCAACAAACGATGCCTAAGCCACACATCAGAAGAGAAATAATTAAAATTAGAGCAGAGATCAATGAATTAGTAACCAGAAACACAGTAGATCAGATCAATGAAACTAGAAGTTGGTTCTTTGAAAGAATTAATAAGATCGATAAACCACTAGCCAGACTTATCCAAAAGAAAAGAGAAAGGACCCAAATTAATAAAATTATGAATGAAAGGGGAGAGATCACAACTAACACCAAGGAAATAGAAACAATTATTAGAAATTATTATCAACAACTATATGCCAATAAACTGAGCAATCTGGATGAAATGGAGGCCTTCCTGGAAACCTATAAACTCCCAAGACTGAAACAGGAAGAAATTGACAACCTGAATAGGCCAATAACCAGTAATGAGATTGAAGCAATGATCAAAAAGCTCCCAAAAAACAAGAGTCCGGGGCCTGATGGATTCCCTGGGGAATTCTACCAAACATTCAAAGAGGAAATAATACCTATTCTTCTGAAGCTATTTCAAAAAATAGAAACAGAAGGAAAACTTCCAAACCCATTCTACGAGGCCAACATTACCTTAATCCCCAACCGGGCAAAGACCCCATCAAAAAGGAGAATTTCAGACCAATATCCCTGATGAATATGGATTCCAAAATCCTCAACAAAATCCTAGCTAATAGGATCCAACAATACATTAAAAGGATCATCCACCACGACCAAGTAGGATTTCTCCCTGGGATGCAAGGGTGGTTCAACATTCGCAAATCAATCAGTGTGATAGAACACATTAATAAGAGGATGGAGAAGAATCATATGGTCCTCTCAATTGATGCAGAAAAAGCATTTGACAAAATACAACATCCTTTCCTGATTAAAACTCTCCAGAGTATAGGGATAGAGGGAACATTCCTCAAGTTCATAAAATCCATCTATGAAAAACCTACAGCAAATATCATCCTCAATGGGAAAAAGCTGAGAGCCTTTCCCTTAAGATCAGGAACACGTCAAGGATGCCCACTCTTGCCACTATTGTTCAACATAGTACTAGAAGTCCTAGCAACAGCAATCAGACAACAAAAAGAAATAAAAGGTATTCAAATTGGCAAAGAAGAAGTCAAACTCTCTCTTTTCGCAGATGACATGATACTTTATGTGGAAAACCCCAAAGACTCCACCCCCAAATTACTAGAACTCATACAGCCATTCAGTAATGTGGCAGGATACAAAATCAATGCACAGAAATCAGTTGCTTTCTTATACACTAACAACACAACTGTAGAAAGAGAAATTAGAAAAACGATTCCATTTACAATAGCACCAAAAACCATAAGATACCTCGGAACAAACCTAACCAAAGAGGTAAAGGATCTATACTCTAGGAACTACAAAACACTCATGAAAGAAATTGAAGAAGACACAAAAAGATGGAAAAATATTCCATATTCATGGATCGGAAGAATAAACAATTTTAAAATGTCTATGCTACCCAGAGCAAACTATACCTTCAATGCCATCCCAATCAAAATTCCAATGACAGTTTTCAAAGTACTGGAACAAACAATCCTAAAATTTGTATGGAATCAGAAAAGACCCCAAATCGCCAAGAAAAACAAAGCTGGGGCATCACGTTGCCTGATTTCAAGCTATATTACAAAGCTGTGATCACCAGGACAGCATGGTACTGGCACAAAAACAGACATATAGACCAATGGAACAGAATAGAGAACGCAGATATGGACCCTCAACTCTATGGTCAAATAATCTTTGACAAAGCAGGAAAAAACATGCAATGGAAAAAAGACAGTCTCTTCAATAAATGGTGCTGGGAAAATTGGACAGCCACGTGCAGAAGAATGAAACTCGACCATTCTCTAACAGCATTCACAAAGATAAACTCAAAGTGGATGAAAGACCTCAATGTGAGACAGGAATCGATCAAAATCCTAGAGGAGAACATAGGCAGTGACCTCTTTGACATCACCCACAGCAAATTCTTTCAAGATACATCTCCAAAAGCTAGTAAAACAAAAGCAAAAATGAACTTTTGGGACTTCATCAAGATACAAAGCTTCTGCACAGCAAAGGAAACAGTCAACAAAACAAAGAGGCAACCCACAGAATGGGAGAAGATATTTGCAAATGACACTACAGATAAAGGGCTGGTATCTAAGATCTACAAAGAACTTCTCACACTCAACACCCAAAAAACAAATAATCAAGTCAAAAAGTAGGCAAAAAATATGAAAAGACACTTCTCTGAAGAAGACATACAAATGGCTAACAGACACATGAAAAAATGTTCATCATCATTAGCCATCAGGGAAATCCAAATCAAAACCACACTGAGATACCACCTTACACCAGTTAGAATGGCAAAAATGGACAGGGAAAGAAACAACAAATGTTGGAGAAGTTGTAGAGAAAGGGGAACCCTCTTACACTCTTGGTGGGAATGCAAGTTGGTACAGCCACTTTGGAAAACAGTGTGGAGGGTCCTCAAAAATTTAAAAATAGAGCTACCCTATGACACAGCAATTGCACTCCTGGGTATTTACCCCAAAGACACAGATGTAGTGAAAAGAAGAGCCATATGCACCCCAATGTTCATAGCAGCAATGTCCACAGTAGCCAAACTGTGGAAAGAGCCGAGATGCCCTTCAACAGATGAATGGATAAAGATGTGGTCTATATTACTCAGCCATCAGAAAGGATGAATACCTAACTTTTACATCAATATGGATAGCACTGGAGGAGATTATGCTAAGTCAAATAAGTCAAGCAGAGAAAGTCAATTATCATATGGTTTCACGTATTTGTGGAACATAAGGAATATCATGGAGGACACTAGGAGAAGGAAGGGAAAAATGAGGGGTGGTGGGAATTGGAGGGAGAGATGAACCATGAGAGACTATAGACTCTGAGAAACAAACAGGGTTTTAGGGTGGAGGGGGGGGAGGGGAGATTTGTTAGCCCGGTGATGGGTATTAAGGAGGGCTCATACTGCATGTAGCACTGGGTGTTATATGAAAACAATGGATCATGGATCACCACATCAAAAACTAATGATGTATTGTATGGTAACTAACATAATATAATAAAATTTAAAAAAATAATAAAAAATAAATAAATAAAACAACCCTCCCTAATTCCTCCTAAAATCTAAGAAAGGCTAATCCTCCCCTTGTCTCTTTAGATTTGTCTATGGTTCTCTATAGTTTATTGTCCCAAATTGCAATTTCTCTGCTATTTCTGAATTAATTCACTTTGCTGTTAAATAAATTAATAATTTAGTAAAATAATTGGCTGTTTTATTTTTAAGGTTGACATAACAAACATAGTATATCTATAAAATTTTAAATTTCCTGTCATTATGGAGAAATTAAGCCAAAGCAGATAATTGGCAGCATTTTTCAACTTGCTACTTTCTAAATGCTTTGTTATTTCTATATGTCTATAATTAGTAATCTATTAAATTACAATATTTTAAGGAAAGAAAAGATATGTCATGATTCAACCCAGCAATGTTGTAGAGGGCAAGATGTTCCCAAGCTTAGTACTGATTACTCTAAGCACATTGGCGTTTGTATCTAAATGGCCTTGTGGACTCATAATACTTGGATGTAACAAAAACATAAGGCTTCAGTTGATGTGTTTGGTTTTGACCTATATTTCCTATGTATGAGAAGAAAACTTAACTTTTTTGCTCTGAGTGGATTTACTTTCTTCCTTTCTTTGACATTTTGCTAGTAAAAGTGTTGCTAACTCAACAAAGGAGTATGCCTACCACTGACATTATACTGAGTTAATCATTTCTCTAGAACAAAATGAATTGCGTATCCAATTCTCCTCAAACTTTCATGCTTTTTTCAATGTTTGTCACTATAAGTGAGACAGCCTGTCAACGCTAACTTCTTCCTAAACAAGAGCACTAGGATGCTCATTTCTGGTTGAACTTTTGGATTTCTGAGCTGTCTTCTTCCCCCAACCCCTACTCTCCAACACAGAACATGCCTGACATCAGACCCTTACTCCTGAGCCTTTTCCCACCTCATTCACCTGACAGCCTTCTCCACAACAGACATCTTATCAGACGTGACTGATTGCTGTAATCTGTACTCTGGGCAGCCATTAAGCAAATTACCTGAATCATTGCAAGGATTAGTCTCATTAACACATGATTAGCATCAAATTAAAATAATGAGTGTTTAACTTCTGATGTCTTCCAGTTGTTTGAACAGCTTGATCAGCCACACCAGGCTGGCAGGGAGGTGGGGCTGTCAAAGAACCATAGAAAAAAAGGGAGCCTGCACTGTGTAAGACATAGTACAGCTAGCCAGCAGTAGGAAGTGAGATCAGACCCAAACTATTTGGTTGAAAGGTTTCTTCCAAACAGCAACATGCTGCGTCCCAACAGAGGTCTCTCTCTCTCCCATTGGCACTGCCAGCCATTCATCTGAGCAAGGCTTTACATACTAATGGTGTACCACCTTACCCTTTGCACATCCTGGATGTCATTTCTGTAGGGCTTTCCTGTCTCAGGAAGCATGAAATGTAGCTTTTCTTTCCTTTTCCAAATTTGATCAAACTGAAGAAAAAGATCCCTAACGTGCAGGGATTATGGTAGATTGAAGATCCAAACACAGGTCCCAGATTTTTCCCTAGAAATGACTAACTACATATCAAAACAAGAGAAAGCTTGCATCATCTCTGGAAACTATGAAGAGTATCACTTACATGGAGGAAAATTAAAAGAGTCACTGCTAGATCTTACATTCACATGGAGGGTTTGTTGGAGGCCTGGAGAGCCAACTCACTGTTTTCCTACCTATGGAAGATCGGCATTTGAGGAAAGTAGGTGGACAGGTTACAGTGGCCCTTCAATGCCAAAACTAATGGCAACTTATCTGTCATAGAGATGGGCAAAACAACCAGAGAATCTGCATGGTCATTAGGCTTCATGCCTGAGCAGGTGAATGAAACAAGGAAATAGCTGTTGTGATAAATTCCTCTACCATTCCCTTGAAAAAGATTAATATGAGGAGTGCTATATTGTGAAAGGGACTGGAGCAATCCAGAATATGTCACCCCAAGACATGCCTCTTTGACATAAATAAGAATTATTTTGAGCTGAAGGCAATTTAAGAAGCAACTAATAAAGGAAAATCTATCTCTACCCTACCACTTTTTTGCCTTTAGATAGGATATAAATTTTCCTTTACTGGAGAGGGCTTGACTCTTAGCCCAGAGACAACGACACCATAGAAATCCACAAACAGATCTTACTTCATTAGTTTCATCCCATGTATTTACCTTCCCATAGTTTTCTATGCATAAGCCTAAAACCACTTCCCTTTGCCCTGTCATTTCTACATAAATTTATGATTCTGTGTTGAAGATTATATGTAAGATGGAATTCTAAGCCACCTCTTTAAGTTACTCACCTCTGGGTATGCCATATGTTACATGCATGATAAACATTAATAAGCTTATTTTTTTCCTTGTTAATCTGTCTTTTGTTACACAAACCCCCATCCAGACCCTACTATAGAGGAAAATTTTTTCCTCTCCTACAGAACAACCTAACATCAGGAAAAAGTGGGAAGATGAAAATCACTACTATCACTAAATCACTAAAATCAAGTGCAAATCATTTAATGTAAACACCTGCAGTTAGGTGTACATTTCTCAGTCACATGGCCATGACCCCATGAACCACAGAGAGAAAAAAGCAGAGTGAATTAGGACATTTTTTTTTCTAAAATTAAATGATGAGAAAAAAATTCTCATGGAGTTTTGAGGGGCTAAGATTGAGATTCAAGGCTTATATGGCTATAAAAGTTGTTTTCAGATATGTTAGACTCACAGGCAAAGTCACCCAAAACTCTTTGTAAAAAAACAATTATTTAAGCATATACTTAAGTTAACTAAGAAATAAATATAAATAACTCAGAAAATAGAGTTGTTCTTTAAAATTTCAGACATAGTACTTACAAGATAAACTATATAATATTGAGCTAATAATAATCAACTAGATCTGAAATCTGAGATTATAATCAGCAAAACCATAGTGTGAAGGAGAAATAGGAACAAGCACAGCTTGCCTAATGTGTCATCTGAGCTGGAGGGACATGAATGATAATAATTACCTTTTTACTCTTTTCACAGAGGAGAGAAAAATAGATTCAAGTAAGTTGTAAAACAGAATTTAAGAAACTACATTTGTGTGCTTTTCAAATCTCTAAAGGAAAAAAATTAATGCAGTCTACACAATAGACAACAGGTAGAAGGAAAACGGAAGCAAAATAGAAAATCTATGACAAAATAACAAGAAAAATAACATCAATCATCATAACTAATGTAAAAAGGTAAACACACTCAAACTGAAAGTTTAAAAAAATTCTTAATGCATAAGGACCAAAACGCAAATGGCACAGACTTACTAACTAAATGTTTAAGTGACAAAAATATATCATATAAATACAGAGAAACCAAGAGTGGCAATAATAATATAAAATATGATAAAATTCAAGAAACAGTTTAGCAGAATGGAAAAAAAAATAAAAGCTGAAAAATAAGGCAGCAAAAAGTATGAAGTAAAAAAGTTATTTGAATGCTTAGCACAAATCAGCTGAGACATGATAAAAGTCTTCATTATTAAAATTTGAGTCTTAGGTGAATCAACTAAGCTTTTATACTAACCACTTGAGATTAACAGGAATTGTGCAAATAATTTGATGATTTGTGTATCCCCTAAAATTGGAAAAATGGCAAAATTCTCTTTCTAATATGGACAAAGGTAATCATATCCAATTTGCTTTATGAACAGAATTATAACCATGTGGGAACATACAGGCAAATTATTTAAATCACCAAAATAACATATCAGTCACCCTTCTCCACTCTTCCCCACCCCCACCAAGTTGTGCTTTGGTCCTTACAGACATTGAAGTTCAATGACTATCTGTTGAGTAGAAAGGAACCTATCCTTGATGTAGAGAATCATATAAACTTTATAAGATAAAGTGTTAATTAAGCCTTGGGATTGCTTTGATCAGCTGTGGGGAGACAGAAAACTTCTTAGATAAAAGGATGTCAGTTCAAACTTTTGAAAGATGAGTGTTATGTTAGCCAGATAAAGAAAAATGAAAAAGAATTCTAGAGACAAGGAATTATGAACAAAAGTATGGAGGCATAAAATAGCAATGATGTGTAGAACTAGAGTATATGATAAAATTGCCCATTATATTTTATTTCATTGAACTAGTACTTATTATTTGCCTACCATGTGTCAGATCCCATACTAGGCAGTGAAAATCAAACAGTGCATGGGATAAACATGCTCCCTACCCTCATGGGTCTTACTATCGACCTAACTTAGGACATCTAACTTTGTTAAGGAATTTTGGTTTTCTTGATAACTTTAACATTCATAAGTTCAATCTGTCAGGTATAAGTTAACATTTGTTTGATAAGTTAACATATTGAGGAGAGTATATAATCATCATCATCACATAAGATCGGAAACATTATTTAATTAGAGAGTCATCATTACAATTTAAAAAAAATTTGATTTAATGAAAGGTTTGGCCCTGAGGAAAGAAAAGGATCAGGAAAATTTAGAAGAACTGTGATTCAGTATTGTTTTCAATGAAATAGCACATTTTCTCAAATCTATCTGCAAAAAAAATGATGTAACATCAACATGAGTTATTTAATATATTTATTATATTATTTATAATGAATTGCTATAAATAGTTACTTTGCTATAAGAGCTGAAGAAATTCCTATTTGGATAATATCCTCAATTGTCAATTGTGACTTATTACTGCTATAGAAATTAGCAAATTCTATAATAACTAATTTGACAAAACAATGTGATTATGAATAGTTATAAACAACTGGTAATTAGAATTATAATACAAGGCATACCTTGGAGATATTGCAGGTTCAGTTCTAGACCACTGCAATAAAGCAAATATCACAATAAAGTGAGTCAAATGAACTTTTTGGTTTCACAGTGCATATAAAAGACACCCTATACTGTAGTCCATGAAGTGTGCAATACCTTTATGTTTAAAAACAATCTATGTATCTTAATTTAGAAATACTTTATTGCCAAAAATGCTACCCACCATCTGAGCTTTCAGCAAGTCATAATCTTTTGCTGGTGGAGGGTTTTGCCTCGATGTTGATGGCTGCTGACTGATCAGGGTGGTGGTTCTGAAGGCTGGGATGGCTGTGGCAGTTGTTAAAATAAGACAACAATGAAGCTTGCCACATTGATCGACTCTCTTATGAAAAATTTCTCTGTGGCATGTGATGCTGTTTGATAGCATTTACCCACAGTAGAACTTTTTTCAAAATTAAGGTCAATTCTTGGGGCAACTGGGTGGCTCAGTGGGTTAAGCGTCTGCCTTCAGCTCAGGTCATGATCTCAGGGTCCAGGGATCGAGCCCCACATCAGGCTCCCTGCTCAGCGGGGAGTCTGCTTCCCTCTGCCCCTCTCCCTTGCTCATGCTCTCTCTCAAATAAATAAATAAAATCAAAAAAATTAAGGTCAATTCTCTTAAATCCTGCCACTGCTTTATCAACTAAGTTTATGTAATGTCCTAAATCCTGTGTTGTCATTTCAACAATTGTCACAGCATCCTCACCAGGAGTAGATTCCATCTCAAGAAACCACTTTTTTGCTCATCCATAAGAAGCAACTTATCGTCTGTTAAAGTTTTATCATGAGATCTCAGCAATTCAAATATAATAATAATGAAAAAGTTTGAAATGCTGTGAGCATTACCAAAATGTGACAAGGAGACATGAAGTGAGCAAAGGCTGTTGGAAAAATTGTGCTGATGGACTCGCTCAACACAGGCTTGACACAAACTTTCAATTTGTAAAAAAAAAAAAAAAACCTATCTGTGAAACGCAATAAAACAAGTTTTGCCCATAACCCCTGCTTTAGAGAAAAACTGAAACATTAACAAGGTTGACAGTTTTTAATGTGAATTTACAAATCTTGTATTGATATGAATGAATCAGGGCAGAGCTTCTCATTTATTCATCTCTAATCTAGTCAATGTTTATGAGTGTTAGTTTCAAAATAGGTTCTGTGTAGCAAATTTAGATAGCTTTTATTTATAACAACTAAACCAAACATATCCTTAGGACTTTTGTTTGATTAAATCGACTATGGTCTGTAGATTTAGATGCTAAATGGCAATCAGAGATGAAAGAAACAATTGAATGTGAGTAGTAATATGGGTGTTCATATTTAAACACCCTAGATAAAATAAGTGTACAAGATTATGAAGAGATCACTAATAAAAGTTAAATTGATGGGGCACCAGGGTAGTGCAGTCCCTTAAGCTTCTGACTCTTGGTTTCAGCTCAGGTCATGATCTCAGGGTCTTGAGATCCAGCCCCACCGTGGGGCTCCACACTCAGCACAGAGTCTGCTTAAGATTCTCCTCTGCCCCTCCCCACAGTGCTCTCTCTCTCAAATAAATAAATAAATATTTTTAAAAAAATAAAAGTTAAATTGCTTTTATACTTAAATGAGTTAGCGAAAAGTTCAGAGTCACAAATGTTTTTTATAAAAGTGAGAAGTTGCTCCTGGTTTCAACTGAAATCAAAGGCAGCATCATCTAAGGTACATCGATACTTTAAGCCACGAAACAGTAAGCCTCATAACAGAAAAGGGTATAGACTTTTAACTATGATGGCTTGTATAGCAAATGACTGCAATAATCAGGGAAAAGTGTTTTGTGTGGTGCTGCCATGATAAATATTCATGAATGGAAGATACTAAAACTAGAGCAGTAAGCGCTCTTGTCACCACTTGAGCTTTGATATGTCTTCATTGTCTGGAAATGTACATGCTGCAAAATTCAAGGAACTGTGTCTGAAAAAGAAATGCAGCTTTGTCATCTGTCCACCCTCTGTCTTACCCATTACAGCATATATTATCACGTCATTTGCCTTATCAGTTCATCTTTTCTTCATTATCTCTTTTGAATACAAATGTCATGTATTATGTGCCCATATTAAATTCCAACCTGAAGAAAGTTCAGTGTTTATCAGACTAGCAGGTAAATGAGACTCTATGTTTGAGTTAAAGAAGGGATGTGATGTCATTACATAAATTGCAATCTGAAGTTATGGACAGGACTTTTTTATTATTATTATTGTTCCTGATTTACTGACTCTGTAAAAGCATACTAACATATTTATCACCCAGAGGAAAGTGCCCTTGCTGATTAGAAAACTGCAGAACTGTTGCATAAAAAAAATCATTGCCCCAAATATTTGAAAGTACATTTAAAATTTTGGTTTGCTCTGAAGAGTTCTATAAAAAGTGTTGAGACGAGGCCAACATAAGTCAACATAAAATGTGCTCAGTTGGGCTCAAAAACCTTAGATTACTTGTGATGTCAAAATGTGGTATAAGTACTTAACCATTACTAAAACAACTGGGCAATCTCAAAGATAATCAACATAGATGCATTTCTCTACTGTGCAAGGTCACCTAATGAGACCTAGTATCTCCTAATATAAGATCAATGTTATCCTTATCTACACAGTGGTAAAACAGATGCTTCCTTACCCAGAATCACTCCCAATTAGGAATAAGTAACAGAGGTAGAGAAAAGAAATCTAAAAATACTGTGAAGAACATACCCATTTTATAGATGGAGAAATTGAGGCAAGCAGATTCTATACAATTTAAGAGTTAAGAGGGAATTCAGGGGTAATTCAATGCAAGCTCCTCATTTAATTAAATGAAAGTACTGAGGACCAGAGAAGTTAAGTATTTAGTCCAAAGACATATGACAATAATGTGAAATTAATCAGAAAATTCTAGGATCAATAAAAGCCTTTGGCAACTTGTATATTATCAAATTTCCACATGATTACCTAGTTTATTCTGAATATTTCAACCACATATGGGCTCCTTTACTAGGTTAGAGCCATTTTCTTAAGTACTAAAAATATGGTTTAATCAATCACAAATAAGGTGGTGAGGTACAAGTCATGAATCAAAAAAGCAAGTTAAGATTTTAATTCAAGAATCAAGACTCAGTCCAGCTTAATAGGACACATGGATCTATTGAAAACATTTGACATTTTGAATATACTTTCTGTGCTTCATTTCATTTAGTCTAGAATTTTCCTAGATCCAGCTCTGATTAAAGAAGGCATGTACAGGGGCATCTGGAGAGTTCAATTCAGAAAGGAAAAGCATAATTCTCTTTTTCCACTAATTCAGTTTTTAATGTTCCATCAGATAAAGTTCCAATTATGAGTATAAGGAGGATTCAGTAAATAACTACACTACAGATTTTTTAATTCTTTTTTGACATGAATTTCTCTATTATCACAGAGGAAAGCAAGTAATGACTAATGAGGCATAATCTTCTCCTTTTGTTTCGTATCTCAATTTTATTTGCTGGCCTTGCCAAGTTGCAGTAATGATTCCACAAGTCACAAGAAAGGCACCAAATTACCCCACCCAAGAATGGAACCCATTGCATGTTTTGCCTTCTTGTTCCTTCCTTCAGTAAGACAGAAAACCGCTTCATTCAGATTTGCATACCCTATTTTCATGGGATTTCCCCTTTCTCTAGCACTCGCTTCCATCTGTTCCCCAAGACTCAGAGTATATCAAAACCTGACCAAAAATTGTCGGTCTTCAGAAATGTATTTCTAGCTACCAGGAAGTAAAGGGCTTTTGTTCTGAACCAAACATTCATTGTGAAAATTTTAAACATCTCATTGTACAAACACATGGGCTATCCTCATGCCCCAAGCTTTGAGGCTGGGCCCTGGGAGGGGCAAGAAACCTGCTGAATGGTAGCCTACAAGGAAGGTTAGGAAAAAAAAGTCCTTAAAATTCATTTTAAGAGGAATAAAAAGAATTGGAGAAGCTTAGTCAGTTTCTGGCATTTGATGTTTTTATATAATTTATACATGATTGAAACCAGATGTTAAGTTATAATAGTCTAAGTGCTAAGTGCTGACTAATATCACTTGGGCTGTTCAAATACTCAATTTGCATTTAAAAAAACATCTCTGAAACTCAATCTGGTACCTATTAGTGATGTTACCTAAGATCGATTTAATGAATTACATTTATTCCTACCAAACCTGTACAATTCAGTCTGTTTTATTATTAGAATTATAATTCTATTAAAAATAGAGTGTGTTGAGCATGGCAATGTTCTTAGCAGCATTATTCACAATAGCCAAAAGGTAGAAACAAGCCAAATGCCCATTGATGAATGAATGGATAAAAAAATGTGGTATATACATACAATGGTAATTAGTCAGTCTTAAAAAGAAATGGAATCCTAATCCATGCTACAACATGGGTAGACCTTGAAGACATTATATTAAGTAAATTTGGAGGGCACAAAAACAGTCAGTTTAAAAAGAATACTTTATGTCAAAAATACTTTTGCAAAATACAATAGACTTTTTTCTTTTTAAAAATGAATTATGTATTTATTGTTTAAAGATATATTGTCAATTCTTAAAGAATATTTGATTTCATTTTATTTTTAGAGTTTCAGATGGTATTTAATAAAATATTTAACAAAAAATTATATATTTTCACGTTGAAATTAAAACAGTAAACAAGGCAATAATTTCTGCTAATGCCTAGCTTTGCTTCTATCCTTAAGGAATAGAAAATCATATACGTATATTTATGTGTGGGTATATGTACATGTATATCTGCATATATTATTAAATACACAAATGGAAGTCTATCCTGTCTGTACAGTGTACTGAAGTTTATTTGATTCTTTAACTTAACAATACATCTTAGAGATAATTTTTATGAATACATATAATTCATAAAGTCTCAATAGTATTCATTGTATGAATATGCCACAGTGTGCAACCATAAACATTTAACTTCCTTCCACCTTCTTTCTATATTTAAATCCATGCTATAATGAATATCCTTATACATACATCTTTCTGCATGTGTGAAAAATGTCTGTAGGCTAAATTTCTAAAAATAGAATTGTTGGACTATAGGATGTATAGATTTAAAGTTTTTTGTTTGTCTGGTTTTGGCTTTTTAAAGCTATGGCCATATTGCTCCAAAGACATTGCACCAATATATATTCTCACCAACAGTATATGAGAGTATGGTTTCCCACCCTGGCTAATCCTTTTTTTCCCTCAAATTTATGATCTTGCTCCTCTGATAATATAAAATGGATGGAACTAGAGGATAATATGCTAAGCGAAATAAGTCAGTCAGAGAAAGACAATTATCATGATTTCACTCATATATGGAATTTAAGAAACAAAACAGAGGATCATAGGAGAAGGGAAGGAAAAACAAAATAAGGGAAATCAGAGAGGGAGACAAACCAAAAGAGACTCTTAACCAAAGGAAACAAACTGAGGGTTGCTGGAGGGGAGCTGGGTGGGGGGATGGGGTAACTGGGTAACGGGCATTAAGGAGGGCACGTGATGTAATGAACACTGGGTGTTATATGCAACTGAATTCTGAAATTAATAATATACTATACGTTAATTAATTGGATTAAAATTAAAAAAAATAAAATGGCATCTCATTAATGGTTTATCTTGAATTTCTTTAGTAACACATGGTGCATCCTTTTATGGAAGCCATTTGTACTTCCTTCTCTGTGAACTACCTGATCAAGTCCTGAGTTTTTCCTAAGAGAAAAGAGAATCTAAAAGAAGCAAGCAACTCACTAGAAATCTGATTGACATCTGTTTAGTGGATGTCCCTGCTTGATGTTACATATTCAAGAATTGATTGATTTTTAGGAAATTTCAAAAAGAAACTTGTGGAATTGTGCATTTCCTTATGCATTCATTTGGAGATGACAATTCCCTCTATGAACTATGAGTCTGGAAGGAAGGAACAAGTCCATGAGGAAGAGCCAGGAGAGGAGACTGGAGAAGAGAATCACAGTAGTAAAGGAGGAGGGAGAATATGAGAGAGAAGGAAGAGGACAGAATAAATTAAAAAAAAAGAAGAAGAAAGGGGGAAAAAAAAAGAAAGGTATATGGACAAGAGGAGAAGGGAAAGAAGAAAAGTATATCTATGTCTGAACTAATTTCTACTACATTAGAGTAGCATTGTTAATAAGGTACAAAATTTCTTCATGCGGAATTTTTCTGAATTTGTTGTTCAAGCTATAGGTAGAAATATTAGGAGTGTTAGTATATACTTCGCAAACTTATTGTATATATTTTCTTCCAAAGTTAATTCTACAAGCTTATAGTTTTCTGGGATGTCTAATTGTTATCTCTTTCTGAACCGCATAGAGTTTATTATAATGAGTAAGTAGATAAAATTTAGACTTCTTAAGATAACTTACTTTAATATTTTTTACCAGATTCTTTTGTGTTCTTGTATCCAAATCTTTATGGATGGGGTTAAAGGACAACTCATACTACATTTTGGCCAAGAACAAAGAGAGTGATAAGAAAGTCCCAGTGTGTTATTAGAATTCGTGTGAGCATACTTTGAATTAAAATAGGAATTTAGTCATTTTTAGACACCTGACAAAGCTTACGAAGTTTTGTAAAATTCTGATAATTTTAGTTATTCATCCTTTATTTTATGTTTTTTTCCTCCTAATTGCTGTATTTAGTATTTTGTTTTATAAAGTACCATGGCAGAAGCAGCAGCAGCATGAGGTCCATACGTTATCCACCTGTGCTTTGCAAAAACTCATGACTATTCCAAGAACAATGCATCTCTTAAAGAACAAAATTAACTGGTTATTAGGTTGTAACTGCAAAAAAGAAGATAATTAGTGGCCTTGAGAAAGAAAATTAAGTTCATAAATTAGAATGAAAAGTCTTAATTGGCAAAAACAAAGTTTAAGAGTTTTGAAAGAATTTAGAGAAAATAACTAAGCAATTAAATTGTAAACACTTACTAAAAAATGCAAATGAATGTAACAATTGATACATTAATGTGATAAACCAAAGTTGGTAAGAATTAGGGAAGTATTAAGTGATTTGGAAGCATCACTGAAAGAACTGAGAAATCACTGCCATAATAAACATGACAAGGGCAGGTGATCTGCCCAGTAAAATATTTTACTCAGATATCATTTCAAGATTTATAAGTATAAGATCAATGAACAAAGGATTTTATGGTAAGTTCATACATCAGTGTTTTAGTTGACTGCTCTGGCTCTCTGAAATATAAAGGCTTTTTGCATTAACTCCAAATGAAAAGATAAATGGCTTTCCTTTCCTTCTTTTCTAACCAACATCCATTGGCCTACCTCCAGTATTCTGTGTACCATAGAAAGGTCATGTAGCATGGATCCAGTCTATGAACCAGTCAACATGTGTCAAGTATGTGTTCCTGCAAAATGAGATGATTAAAAGGGGATTTCTATTTGAGCAGATGTTAGTATTTAGGAACATAACAGAATTGTATCATCACAAATTTGAATGAAAGGGGAAAGGCACCAAAAAAAAAAATATTTGAAGGGCATTTTATAATATATCTAAATATTTATCAGCATCTTCTTTTCCTTTATCTTCTAAAAAAGTACTACATGTATTTTATTTAAATTATGTCTTTCATGAATCCTCCCATAAAAATAATCTCCTTAATAAATCATCTCCTTTTTCATGAAAATCTGCTTATTTCAGCTCTACTTTCTGACCAAAATAATTTGAAATGAGCATGGTAGATGAATCATATAAAAAGAAACCCATGACTCAGTACTGACTTTCTTAGAGATTTCACCCAACAAGTAAATTAGAAGATTAGTATACATTTGTCAAAAGATATTGGCTCTCAGAATGTTTGTTTGAGAGATTCAATCTTAGTATGGGGGTGCAATATAGTAGGGGTAAAACTCAAGCTTTGATGTTATGTTTTTTACATCTGTCACTAAGTAGATATATGACTGTAGGAATATCATTTTACCTACTGAGGACTTCATTTACTTCATCTGTAAACTATAGGAGTTAAACAAATAATTGTTTCCCCAATGAGTTCCATGCAGGGTTCTGTAGATGAATGTTTGAAAAAGTAGCCCTCTTTATGATAGACAATGCACAGTAACATATGAATTATTCAGAAAAGTTGTTCAGGAAAGAGACATGTGGAACATTGCTTAACCATAAAAATCTCTTCAAGAAAAGGCTACAAACATCATAAAAACTGTGTCTTGATTAAACAACAGACAAAGGAATTCTCAAGATTTTTTAGCTCTAAACATTTATAATTTATTATTTAAGTTATACTAGTTTAAAAGTATATAAATTTAAAATTTATAATTTAGTAGCTATTTATAATTTAGTGGTTAATAGTTTGGTAGTTATATAATAGTTAATTTAGTAGTTATAGCATAATTCTGAATGTTGAAATTTAAGATCATAATTTAAAAAATAAACTGATGAAAAGATCATAATAAGTATGTATATAAATCCAAATAATTTATATCAAAATTATTCTAATCATGCATTCCCAGTGTTGATAATTCAAATTTAGAGGGTTTTGACATCATATGTTCATTGGATAGCTCAGTAGATGACCTGAGCCAAGACATAAATACACATCTACTTAAAACCAGTATTTTTAATAACCAAATGCATTTTAGTGTTTTACTTTTCAAAACAACAAAGTGCAGAAACTTTTCATGTAGTCCCAAAGTCAAACATTAAATTTTAATAATAATATAAGTAAATTTAATAATAATAATAATAATAAAAGTTTTTTCTTAAAGAAAAACTCATTAGATATTCAAAAGCTCAAACCCTTTCTTAAATGTTTTCCTATAATTTGCCTTTTGTGAGTGTATTGTTGGTACACGGATCAAAAATCCTTATTAGACATTTATACTACTGGTTCTTAATTATACAGCACAGATTCCACTGAGAGGAGATCTCTGGGTGCTAAAAGCTAATCAGATAATCTCAGAAAGACCCTCTGACTGCCATTTAACATTTAATCATGCGTTAACCATAAATTAAGAATTCGGTCTCTGGCAGTTAGAGTACTTTGGAGGTGCAGGCTTTCTATTTACAATTTTGACCTGTCACCAACTAAGCAGTCCAGCCCACTTACAGAAAATGAAAGCTTAAATGGTTGATATTTACAAATAGGTTAATGTAAATGTAATGTAAAAATGTAATGTAAAAATGTAAAAATGTTAATGTAAAAACGTTGGTCTTTCAGATACCTGTCAATTTTAAGTTTCTCCACATTTTCACTTCGTATCTTTAAATGGTCATAACCTTGCTTCCTCGTCTATCAAAAGCCACAACTACCCTATTCATGTTCCCTTCTCGTTGTGTCTTTGATTAGGCTAGAACACTATGCATAAGTGATAATGGGCAAAAAGAGTCCATGATGAGACTACTAAGAGTTAAATTCTTAAGCCAAATGTATCATGTCAGGCTAGTTGGCCCTCTTTG
This sequence comes from Neomonachus schauinslandi, assembly GCF_002201575.2. Classification (NCBI taxonomy): domain Eukaryota; kingdom Metazoa; phylum Chordata; class Mammalia; order Carnivora; family Phocidae; genus Neomonachus; species Neomonachus schauinslandi. Next base: position 139,881,059 of record NC_058404.1, read on the forward strand.
AGCATCGCTCAGGCAATAATTAGTTTCCTCATATCCCGAGACAGCCTTATGTTTAAGGACATTCAGGTAATCTGATTTTTATGAGAGTTTTCACTTTCCAATAAATCCCCTTACCAGTTGGTGAATTAACTTTAACTCTTGAATTATGTAAGCAATCTTGTGTACTTTTTGTGTTATTAAAAATATTGATTGAAGTAACAGAATAAGAAAGGCACCAGTTTCTCTAAAACCAACACTGACTTGCTCAGACATAAAGTTCAGTTCTATGCATTGCCTACTAATTATTTCATTCTATTAACATATACCTCCTTCTTTCTTGTTCCTACATTATTCTCATTATCATCTATCCCACTCTAATGTTATTATCACATTTTTAATTTACCATCCTCTCCTTTACCCTCCCACTTGGGTTTGGGAACTTACTGCCTCCTGACTGAATTAACAGCCACGAGAGCTTCAATGTACTTCATAACACCAAGCTCTCCCACCTCTCATTCAAGCATTTACAGCATGACCAAGTTACTCTTTAAGCAGTGTTTTCATCATGTCACTATCATAATCAGAAAGATTAAAGGCTAACTGACTAATACACACCATAGATAGCTTATCCATAGGAAATATATTCAGATGTAATCAGATATCATAGATACCAGCTTCAACCATTCCTACCTTCTCCCACCCCCCTCAGTTGCTCTTCTAAACTGTTACCTACCTCAACACAATGTCTTTAACCCCTAGACTCAAACAGATTATTTCTCACCTCTCTTACCTCAGTAGGGAACTTGGAAGTCACCAGATGTGAGTTAGGTCAGTTTTGCCATTACAAACTTACACTGGCTACAATTCTTTTCTTCTCTTCTATCACTGAAGAAAAGATGTTCCTCTACCTGTTTATTGCTAACCCTCCTCTCTGCACTGTGAGTCACATTCTCTACACACTCACAAGTAATGTGCTCCTCAGCTGTCCCTTCCCTCTTTCCTGTTTCTTCTCCCTCCCTTTCTAATGGTTTCATCTCTTCATCTTATAAACCCACTCAATTCTCTCCCATCCTTAGAAAGCTTTTCCTTGTCCCAATCTTCTGCTTTTCTCCTTCCTTTCTCTTCCAGATTGTTAAAACATGTCTACATAAAACTCCACTTACATTTGACATTTGTTTCTCAACCACTGGGATCTGGTTTCTGTTTCTACTATTCCACTGAACCTCTTCTAAACACCTTCCTGGAAAAGGTCACAGATTGTAGTAGATAGATTTGTAAAACATCCTGTCCCCATTGATCTCCACCTCCTGGTATTCATGCTCTTATGTAATCCTTTCCCCTTGAGTGTGAAATTCTTCTATCCAATAGAATATTTCAAAGGTGATAGGATGTCACTTCAATAATTGGGTTTCAAAGGACTGTGACTTCTGTCTTACTAACAGACACTCTCTATTTCTTTTTTGGCTTTCATTATTTGACAAAGCAAGCAGCAATATTGGAGAGGCCCATGTGGCAAGGAACTGAGAGCAGCCTCTGGCTAACAGTCAAAGAAGAACTGAAATCCTCCTTCCATCAACCCATGAGGAACTAAATCCTGCCATGTGAGTTTGGATGTGAATTCTTTTCCATCTGAGTCTTCATATGAAACCCCGTCTTGGTCGTCACCTTGACTGCAACTTTGTAAGACCCTAAGAGGAAGATTCAGATAAGCCATGTTCATATTCCTGACACATGCAAATTGGAAGCAAAGAATTATGTTGTTTTGAGTTGGTTTTTCACTGTCAATTTTTTATACTTCTCTTTATACTTCTTTTTCTACATCTCCAAGCATCCTAAACTCCTCCACTGGATTCTCTTCTGTATATCTACTACATTGAGACATGGCTAAAGAGTTTCTCTTCCACTCCCTTCTCTTCTTACTCTGTCTTCTCTCCTGAAGATCTCAGATTCTTATTATTTGAACTAACATTTTCATCTAAATACAAAACTCATGTATCTAATTGCTCTCTATACATCTCTACTAGATATTTCTACTTCAAACTCAACATGTGCAAAATGAAGTGGGTTATTATCCCCTGACAATCTCTCTTAAGAACCATAACTGAGCAGTCATCAAAAGCTTGGCAATTCTGTCTCTTGAATCCAAACTTTGTCTGCCATTCCCACCGCCTCTATCTTGGTTATGGCCCACATTACCTCTTGCCTGAATCATTTCAATACTTTTTGATGAAATTGTTGCTTCCATAATTACCCTCCTAATGTCATCCTATAGGAGAATGGCTTATCTAAAAGACATAACTAATCATGTTACAGCACTGCCTAAAATTTTTCAATGACTCCTACCACCTGTAGTTAAAAACAAAACAAACAAACAAACAAAAAACCTCTCTTGAAAGAAAGACCCTCCTTGTTCACTCTCCAGTTTTGTTTCCTCCAATCACCTTCCTTCCTCTACCCCTCTCCCCATGCCCTTGAAACCATCACACTATTTCTATTTGCCCAAACACTTTGCTATTTCAGGACCAACAGTTCTCTCTGCTATAAATACCATTCCTCCATACCCAATTACTTGAAAAACTCCTAGACAACTCATCTCTCCTATCATTTCTATTAAGTTTAGCTCAGTAAAGCAAATAGGTGTGGATCAATTTCTATAGGCCAGGAATAGGACTGAGTCCTGGAGGGACTAATCATCTAATGGAGTTTTAGAAAATTACAAATCCAATGGCAGCACCCAGAATTCTGTGAGATGGCCATTAACCCAGATCAGGGATTCAGGGAAGATCAAAAGTAAGACATGAATGAGTTGTATGATCTACATACTACAATAAGTGTAGTACTTAGGTCTTTTCTCCTTATATGTCTCTCTTTCCCATCTTCCAAGAATTAGTTGAAGATTTATGATGTACTACATTCTCCTTCAACATGCTTCCTCTGTTGTATTTTGTACTGTGGTCACTTTTTGTTTGAATTACTATATTCTTAATGTGATTGTGAGCTTTTGGAAAAGTTAGGACTGAATCTGAATTATCATTGTAGTTCCAGCAACCAGCATGATTTTTGCCATTTTATCAATGCTCAATAATTCCTTCTTTTATTTAAAGTCAGATTTATTGGGGTATAATTTATATACAGTAAAGTGCATATGATTTAACTGTACAATTCAATGAGTTTAATAGTTTCTTGATTAAATTGATTTTGTAATCTTTTGTCATCTGTGATTTCATAGATAATATTCTATGCATCAAAGAGTAAGCCCCAACCACTCACATAGCTGTTCAAACATTGTGGGGACTCAATAAATAGCTTTTTAATAAATGAACAAGCCAACAAAAATATTTCCATGTTACCACCTCATGGTTCACAAAGGGAGGGAAATTGTAAAACTTTTATATCTGAAGTAAAAACTGCAAGCATGATTATAGTACACTGGAAATTTATCTTAAATAGTCAAAAGTAATTTTCCTATGTCCTAGAATCTAGGTCGGTCCAAAATATTTTAAAATTAAAATTGAATTCCTTGGGATTTATAATTTTATGTAGAAATTTGTAAGCTGCTTCAAAATCAAAATATCACTTACCTTCTGCTAACCACAATTTTAGAAATTATTGACAAGTAGAAAATTACCTGTGCCAAAAATCACCTACAGAAATTTGGGCTAGGTTTTTGCCAGTCAGGATGCCAATTAATTACCCCACAAGGACTGGCTGGCCTTGGATCAAGTAAAGCCTCATTGAAATGCAAGGCCACTCCTATCAGAGAGAAGATGGGAAAGAAAAGACAAAAACAAAAACAACAAGACACTTAGATCAAGTAAGGCTGATTGGAGAAGAAAAGCTACTTCTTTAACATTTCTCAGATTCTTACAAATTTCTAAAGAGTCTAGTCCACCTGAATAATCAGAACTGGCATGCAGACTCCTCTTGCAGATGGACCAGGCTAGCATCACCTGAAAGGAAAAGCAGAGACCGTAGCTGCCACGCAGGTGTTGGGTACTGGGTTTGCCCTCAAACAGAAGGCAGTCTTGGGTGATGGTAATGGGAGGGAAGAAATGAACTAGTGACATAAATCATAATTTCTCAAAGTGATATGTGTGTCAATTTCCCATTCAAGATAAACGAACACTGGGAATCATTATACTCTAGGGCTGATCACTCTTTGATTTACAATCCATTTTTATTACAATGGAAGGTTTGAGAAAAAAAATGGTATAGCACTTTGCTTTTATCTTGTGTGTTTCTGGAAGAACAAAAAGAGAAGACCGAAGTGGTTCATTTGTCTATTCCTCTTGCTATATCATCAAGTTCTCTCCTTCTTGGAGAGCCATAATGTTCACTTACACTATTTACCATTTAAGATTTATTTTTACCAGAGCCTCTACATCTAAGTGCTCCCTTGGTATTTTGAAAGGCATTTCATTTTAATAAAGTCACTAGAAACCAGAAATGATTCAACAACTCTGGCCTGTAAATGTAAATTACTCTAGCATGAAAACTAGACAGAATATTTGAATATTTGTATACTGTATAGAAAAGTCTCATATTCTACCTATTATGATTATGTAGAAATCAATATAGGGATGACTTATCTATGCACACTGCAATTTAATTTTAATAAGAAACAAGAATAAGTAACTTTCTATTATCAGCAGCTTTTCCAAAAAAGTAACTTTTAGGAAGTGTTATGGACTCTTCCACTAGACCAAAAACTTCTCAAAAGAAGAGAAATTATGTCCCTAGTAATTTCAAAGTTGTTGTCACATACTAGATGTTAAATAAATGTGAAAGAGTGAATGTTATACGTGCATATTAAAACAAAAAGCACTTTGGGTTTCATTGTACAATGAGAAAGTAAGATTGAAAAGTGCTATATGAATCAAAGACAAGCAAGTTCACTACATTTTTCTGACAATCATATTTTATCATCAGATGATATCCTTTACTTTATATTTGCATAACTAAATGTCACATACAGGTGATTTTCCACACACACCCACACACAAATGCACACATGCACACATACCCATGCACACACATGCACACAATTTGTGGCAAAAATTTATTTAAATCATCCATCTCTCACAACACGAAAACTAGTTTGCAGTTTCAGAAAAATACATCTTAGCTTCTACAATTTACAACAAGATTCCAAAGATTTAGAGTACAGAAGGAACAACACTCAGGGTTAATTCTTTCACACAGCACAAGAGAACAAGAGTCAAAATCAAACTACCTGCTAAAACAAGGTGGGCAAGTCAGAGTCCAAAGACATGTAAGAGTTGAGGATTAGAGAAATTACAAGCTTATAAAGTTAAGGCACCCACACAAGAACCAAAATGCTCTAAATATCATCTGTCGGAGCAGTGAGGAAAATAACAGATTCAGGTAGATCAAAACAGGACAGAGCAAGCAGTAGGATTGAGGCACTAGTAAGAAATACCATGAAAGCTCAGTCCAAGAGTCTTTATTTCCTTCTGTGAAGAAAGCAGCCAACTTGAATCAGCAATGTAAGTCGAAGACCACAGGCGAGAGAAAACGGGCCAAGGACTATAGCATAAACTCCAGACAGAAGCAGGAACTGACAGGCTGGAGCCTAAAACACCGATTCCATTTGGGAGGGAAGAGAAGGTGGCATGGGCTCAGAAAAACATCTTGCCCAAGGTGACACAACACCGCACTACAGCTGAGGGGAGACCTTTCAGCATTCTGACCCATAGATCACACCATCTTACTCGAATAACGCTTTCCCAATAAGGAATGCTTTCTTTTTTCTTTTTCTTTTTTTTCTTTTAGAAAAAGTTGAAAGTCAGATTTCAATGAGAATGTCTTCATGACTAAGGACAACTGCCCTCCTCTGTCATAAATAGAAATGTGCATTTAGGTGAAATGGGACTGAGAATTTATTTGATGGAGGTCTTAAGCACTAGTTCTTGAAATTGTTACTGTCTTCTGATGTAGTCTGAGAAAGATATATTGAAGCTATAAGCTCTGACACTTGGGTGATTAGCAGCCATTACAGGCTGTTTTGGAGCATTCATAGGGGACCTTATTTCACAAAAAAACAATCTGTAAAGAAAATCACTAATAAGGATGATCTATTACTGAATACCTCATCACCTGAAAAAAAAAGTCTCACGTTGACATTCCCGTTCAAGGATTTATTAAGAAGTTTCAAGATCCTTCTAATCCTATTTCTTTTATATTTTAAAACACAAAATATCCTTGGAAAAAATAGACTCCATAAAAAAATGTGATCTTGAAATTACATGATTCTACTTGGAATTTCCATTCGGCAGCAAAATAAAGTAAGTAAAATTTAGTAACAAGCAAATGTCATCCATATATCCTTATTGTATAGTCTGACTGTGCAAGCAACAGCACTATGAAAATGACATTAGACCAGCCCTGTAAAATAAATGCAGGGGATTTTAATCATTTATTTTCAAAATAAAAGTGACTATATCAGGGTGCCTGGGTGGCTCAGCTGAGTGTCTGGCTTTTTTTTTTTTTTTCAGATTTTATTTATTTGAGAGAGAGAGAGGGAGGAAGCACAAGTGGGTGGAGGGGCAGAGAGAGAGGGAGAAGCAGACTCCCCACTGAGCCGGGAGCCCGATACAGGGCTCCATGCTGGGATCCAGGGATCATGGCCTGAGCCGAAGGCAGATGCTTAACCAACTGAGCCACCCAGGTACCCCAAGTGTCTGGCTCTTGATTTCAGCTCAGGTCATGATCTCAGGGTCGTGAGATCAAGCCCCGTGTTGGGCTCTGGAGGTTCTCTCCCTCTGCCCCTCCCCCCACTCAAGCTCGCTCGCTCTCTCTTTCTCTAAAATACACAAATAAAATCTTTAAAAAAAAAGTGAACATACCAGTTTTTTCATTTCTACAATTTCACTATTAATAACATAAAAGTACCTCCCAAATGAGGCCATTTCCCCCATCTCTCACCTTTTCCTTCTTCTCTATAAAGTCTATCAATTCCTGAAATGATCCTTCAGTGATTATGCTAGAGGGGCAACTTTGGATAGAAATTAAGAACTCTCCTCTGGTGTCATACAACTTGAATTCAAAACCCATATACACTAATTAGCAACTTGGGAACTTTGAAAAAGTCACTTCATAGTTCCAAACTTATATTTGTTGTAAGGACTAAATGATACCAGCATTTTTTTCAAACCCCCCCCCTTTTTTTTAAAGTAAGCTCCATGCCCAGCGTGGAACCCAATGTTGGAGCTTGAATTCATGACCCTGAGATCAAGACCTGAGCCAATATCAAGAGTTGGGCCCTTAACCAACTGAGCCACCCAGGCGCCCATGATACTAGCATTTTTAAGCACTTAATAAATATTAATAATTATTATTAGGTACTGTGGGTTGGGGACATATAGGGGTAGTTGGTATTTGTCTTTTAAGAGGTTATAGGCTAAAGAAGATTTATTTACACATACAAAACAGCAGAGAAAGAAGTGCAAATGAAGCAGATCCATGCAAAGAAGACACCAGAGTAAAGGAAGTTTCCTTAGATGTATGTGGCTCATGCTGGAGATTGTAGTGAAGTCTGTGGGTACTCTTCCATGGTTCATTGTTTCAAACCCATGATACTTGGCTCTTATTCTTGGGTTTATATGTTGACACTAAGATTTGACAGGTTATAGGACCCACTGGGATTTCCTTCGGTGCAAACACAAAAGATAGGCATTTAATGTCCAGTGAAGCAAACTGATGGAGGACGGAAGCAGGTGGACGAATTTTGTCCCTTCCTCCCTCTAAGTATGTGGATGCAGGACCTTGATATACATCCCTGAAGAGTTCCTCTAAGATTGGGCAGTTAGCTTATCATTAAGTTATAATCATCTTGGTAATACACTGGTGTTTATTCTTTTTCTTGCTTCATTTCCATTTTCTCTTACACCTGTTTGCCTGGGATTGCACTGACCAATGAATTGTTAGCATAGAACTTTTGACTCAGGTTCTATTTCCTAGAAAACCCAGGCTAAGACAGTGGAGAATGAGAATGGCCCTAGAAAAGAGATATTCAAATATTTTGGGTTTGAATTGCCCACCAGTCTGAAGCATTTGCAGGCCTGTTGCTAGTAGTAAATGGGCTGGTGATAACCCTTGGCATTAACTTGTGGTTAATTGAGATGAGAAGATGAATTTGCAGCAGCTGCCAGACTTGTCCTTGATAGATGTAGCAAAAATTGTCAGTGTCCCACCCTCAGATTTTTAGTGTGCTCTGTTCTCTTCTAAGTGTCAATATCTACATCTGTGAGTCTGAATTTTTTTTCCTAGAAATATGGGAAGCCCTGATACTCATGTGCATAGCAGATTGGAAGTGTCAAGGAATGAACATGGCTACCAGAGGCCTTCAACTCAAGACTCTTGGAAGCTGGTAAGTAACTATCTCAGTGCCCTTGTCCTTGGGTAGACTAATTTTGAGGCATGGGTTTTATAGTTTCCCAGAGGCTGCATGTGGGATTGAACTCCAAATGCCTACTGTGGTGGTTGGTTTATTAATGCACTCTATTGTACATTTCCTTCCTGTTGGTATAACATGTACTTTCTAAATAGGATCCACATGCTCAATCCTGTTGGCAAGGTCTGCTTCTGGGAGAATACAGATCCAACATTGGGTTCGACGCTGGGCATGGAGCTTACTTTAAAAAAAGGGGGGGGGGTTGAAAAAAATGCTGGTATCATTTAGTTCTTACAACAAATATAAGTTTGGAACTATTAAGTGACTTTTTCAATTTGGGGGAAATAATGATTACTTAATGCTTCCTTATGGAACGTGGTGTAAGCTGGCTGCTTTTGATGGCATTGAATGCCTTGTGGGGGGGGAAAAAAAAACTGTACAAATTAGTTAACTATCAATTGAGGCCATTGAAAAAGCCTGAGGGCATCTATAGTCACTTGTCTTTTTCAGGCTGGATTTGATAGGGATGATGCCATGGAACTGGGCTCCCTAAGATCTAAATTTGTAATCATCATAAGCTAATGAACTAAGGACACACAGTGCTCAGTGGGCTTCTTTGACTTGTAATGGTAGTATAAACCACAGCTGGGAAAACTGACCCAACCCAGTTACTGGGTAACTTGAAAGGCTGCCAATTTTGAATGAGGTCCAGAGCAAGAAAGGGGACTTTAGTCTGGGCACACTTTGTTGCAAACTGCCTTATTGTGCAGACCATGTGATCCAGCATGTCAATCATGCCAGAAGAATCCATGACGAATAAAGAAGTGAGCTGAGGTTTCAGCTCTTCTCACTTCACTGGCAAGCCCCAATAGGAAAACTGCAGTACAGACATAAAGAGTTCTAGAGGAAGGCCATGCCCTCCATGTCAAAAAATACAAAACTACTTTACGAATAGTTTGGGACTCGTTAATGGGTCTAAATGGAAACTGTGTACCTGAAAATGGAATACCAAAGACTATGAAAATAGAGCTGCCCATCGTGAAATAGGCATTATCAGATTCACCAAGTCATAGCAGAAATCCATTGTATAATGGGACTAATACATTCAAGATTGAACACAGGCAAGTCCAGATAGCGTAAGTAGATTATATGACCAGATTGCCCATTCTCTATCTCTGTTGTGCCAATACTTCTTCCTCACCTGGTATCTTTTTTTTTTTTTTTAAAGATTTTATTTATTTATTTGAGAGAGAGAGAGAGGTCATGAGAAGGGAGGGTCGGAGGGAGAAGTAGGCTCCCTGATGAGCAGGGAGCCTGACATGGGACTCGATCCCGGGACTCCAGGATCATGACCTGAGTCAAAGGCAGTCGCTTAACCGACTGAGCCACCCAGGCGCCCCTCACCTGGTATCTTTCTAACCATTAAATGTTTCTGTGATAGAGGAGATCCTGGTTCACAATTGGGCAACATGCACTCTCCATAATACTACTGAGAGTTCAGACCTCTGATAACAAAGATTAGGGTTTATGCCACTGGACAAGCAACTTTGGCCCACTGAAAGTGCTGGCCTTGGGTAAGGAAGCCTTTAATGGGCACATGAAGAAGGAGGTCATACTATTAATTATGTATTCAGGGTCAGAAGCAACAGTGAAGATTATAATTTGGTTTGTTAACTTTTTAAATATTTCGAAGAGACAGGAAATGACCACCATCTTAAAGGATTGGACAGCACTCAGGGAAGAAGGAAGGTCGTCTTGCTTCCAGGCAAGACTCCAATATCATCGGAAGACAAGCAACTTTGAGTGACTCAGAAAATAGACTACACCAGATTCAGAGCTTCAAACACTGGCCTTGAGTTCTGGGTGGGGCAGTCCAAAGAAGAGCACACACATTTCACAGTCTTGGAACCAGGTTGTTGTTGCCCCTGCCACAGTCATAGACCAAGAGTCATGCCATAGAGGCTGGTCCCCATCCCTTAATTGGTTTGCAGGCACACACTTGTCTCTTACTCAGAACACAGAAATATGTATTTATGTATGTGGGTCAATGTAATTTTTTGTTTATTTGTTTATTTTTGCTCTGGGTTGCAGTTTACAGAAGTTTGCAAACCATGCATCTGTTGCACACTGGTTCTCAACCAACCGAGGAGTCTCAGAATTACAGGGTACCATTTACAACCAGTGTACTTCTTGTCTTCTACTTCACTCATTCATTAAAATACTTGCTATGGCACTCAATAGTTGCAGGTTGTGATTATTGCAGGCTGAACTAAATTTTGTTAAGAAATAGAAAAAAATAACTTGCACTAGACTTTATTTTAAAATTATTTTTCAATATATTCTTCAACGTGGTTTTCATATTGCCTCTATAATAGGCAGAGGGACCAAAAATTAAAGGAAGAATGGCAAACAGTGCTGAAAGACAGTAGAAACAGTATGCTCTGCATGTTTTAAGTTAGAAGTTGGGATTGCTTTATGGAATTAAAGACGACGTAACCCCATAACATAACTTCAGATGGGGACAGGCTCAGGGAAAATGAAGTAGGAAAAACACCGCTCTGTTAATTCTGCCACCTCTGCCCCCAGATTCTTACGACCCCTGCTCCACACTTCCTCTTTGGAATCTTCCTCTCGACATGTGACAATGGATCGGATACCTCACAGAAAGGGAGTACACTGGAGTTTTTTACTCAGCACTACCAGCAGTATGAGCTACTTCTGTGATTTGTTAACTAGAATAATAAGGCAAGGTGCAACAAGATAGAATAGAGCAGAAAGGCAAATGTTTCCGAACTATCAAGGGGCACAGAGGTCCATTAAAGCATTGAACTTCCTTGTAAAAACTTCGTATTCTGGGAAAAAAAAAGAGAGAGAGAACTGTGCCAGAGATCACGAATATGTTAGACTCTGGGAAGCCAATCTGATTCTCTAGTTTTCCTTGCCCATTCTGATAATTCTAGGCTTATAAAAAATATTAAAGGAGATATTGAAGACACTCTGAAGAAAATAATAGAAATGTAAAGTTTTATTATCTTTATAGAGCCACACTTTTCCACAATGCAGAGACCTCAGATACTCCCAGATTCTGAGGGATAGGCCTGATTTCCTTATGCATTTATTCTTCATTTCTATTTTTACTCCTGCATCCCTCCCAACCTCCCTTCCTCTCTTCTTTCCTTCTCTCCCTCCTAACTATTCCCATTGAATGAAAATGCGTATTTACCACTAACCTACTAATATGCAATTTATTTCCATTATGTTCTCGCTCCACTGGTAATATTTATTTTCAAGGGGAAAAGGGAAAGACAGAGACCAAACAAAAGACACAAAAGCAAACAAAACCCAGACATCATCTCTGCCGCTTCTCTTTTGGGGATATGGGGAGCAAAGACTTGTATTTCCTTTTCAAGGTCATTTCATGTTTGTTACTGGCTTGCAGCATGATAGCCTCCTGCTCCCTGGTGCTTTTTTAAGTTTAAATTAGTTTCCGATAAAGATGCGCTTGCACCTTGCAGGAGGATAGCATTGTTTTTAATACACTTGTAACTAATACTGCCAGTCCTTGGGGAGTTTCAAAGGACCTCAAAGGCGATAGTTCTCTACCCGGGAGCAAAGAAGCCATTACAGCTTGTACTGGAAGATTTAATAGGTGTCATAATTTATCATGTAAACCGAAAAGTGTTTCTTAATTAAGTGCGTACGTTAATGAATTTTTTAATTTGATCCCTGTAAGTACCTTGCTATACTAATTGCAATATTCTACACATTAGTCATCCGCTGTTGCCCTTGGCTATTTTCTACCCTGAGAGGAAGAGAAAGAGCTTTTCAGTTAAAGTTCATTTAACTCTTTCCACCCAACAAATTAGATTTAGTCCTACTCACATTGGAATAACAGCTGTGGTTCAATTTCTCTGAGCTTTCAGAGTTCTTGAATGCAGCAACCAGCTGAAATTTCTGTTATTTTTCAAACATAGGAAGCTGGGGTAACTGCTCAGCAAGTGATGCCCTGCCCTTTCCCAAGGGAGCACGCTCCTTGATTCTCCTGAGCCTGAGGAGGTATATAAGGGCTAAGATGGCGAGGGAGGTCACAGGTGCTTCTATTCTGCTATGAGTTCTCTGCAGTGTGATTAACAAAGGGCTGAAATTGGTACACTACTTCCCAAATTCAAAAGAATTAAGGAAAAATAAAACTTGGGTGTATCTACTTGACTGGGTATTATATCTACGGTGAATGACACATTATTTATAATAATAAGGAAAGTGTTTATGATACAATGTGAAGTCCAAAAGCACACTATAACATGATGGTACAATATTATTACAACTGTGAAAAACAGCAAAAAATGTTTTTAGGGGAAAAATTGGCTAATAATATGCTTAATCATTATCATGATTGTCTTCTGGTGATATGGTTATGAGTGATAAATTTTATTCTTTTTCTATATTTCTGTATTTTCCAAATGTAATATAATGCTGATGTGTTATATAATAGGGAAAACCCTTTATTTTCCAAAAACTAGTGTAATGTCATATGAGGGCTTTAGGCTTCAGACTGTATTTTAGGGAGAGATGCACCCCATTTAAATAGCTATTATATAGCTTTTTAAACGTTTTCATATGTTCAAATTTATCCGCAGTTTACAGAAAATCTCCAGTCACAAGGTGTTATTAAAGAAGGACTAAAAACAAAAAGATTCCAATTCTTGGCTTTTCTCTTTAAGCGGTCATATTTGAATATTCAGGAGGCGACAACTGTATTGTAATAAATTTTATTTGTTTTTCTTGCATTTGGAGACACACACTTTTCTCTTTATCTATAATGACTGATTTACAAGTTAAGCTGCATAAGAAATCAACACATTATGAATATGAATAAAAATATTATTTAACTGACACAGGTACCAATGCCTTATTTTTCTATACATTTATATTTTACAAAGAACTCTTATACTCTGAACCTATGTTAACACATCAAATGAGTAAAATAGCCAAACGATATATAGGATGCCCTGTTAAATTTGAATTTCAGATAAACAATGAGTATTTTTAATGTAAGTTTGTTGCATTATTTGCTAAATCCAGTAATCCTACAAATGAAGGAATTAAGATGTATCAGAACCGACTAGACAATTCTTGTTTGTTTAATGCATATGAATTTTGCTCTTGAGGGGTTGGGGCCTAGTAAGCCAAAAAAAAAAAAAAAATCCTTAATCCAAGTGATTCCTTATAAGGACCACAAAATGTTGTGTTTTTAAGTCACTGTTCCATAGCAGTAGTACTCAGACTTTTATGTCCCTAAGGATCACCTGAGGATCTTGTTCAAATTTAAATTCTAACTTATGAGGTATGTTTGAGATTGGGATTCTGCATTTCAACCAAGCTCCAAGGAGATGCTGATGTGCTGGTCCTTGAACCAAATTTCAAGCAGCAAGACAATTTCTATCTGATGTCTCTGTTAGGTTTTAAACTTGTTAATTTCATGATTCTTTTTTACATGTATCATATCATCTTATTAAAATTTCATTTTCGGGGGTGCCTGGGTGACTCGGTTAAGTGAGATCAAACTCTTGATCTCAGCTCAGGTCTTGACCTCAGGGTTGTGAGTTCAAGCCCCATGTTGGGCTCTGTGCTGGGCTTTGAGCCTACTTAAAAAAAAATTCATTTTCAAACAAATGACAAATTTTCTGTCACCTAATTCTCATGTAGTAGACTGGAACTCAGAATTCATTATGGTATCACAGTGCCAGACTTTGTGATTCTGGTCTTCACCAGGTAGTAACAATGTAAGTCCATCAGAAACATCAGAACTATGATATTTTCATTTATGACATTTGTTTTTTATCCACTGTTCATTAATGAGTGCTTACTGAATCCCTACTATGTGCCAGTACTTCTGTTGTTCAGCACAGGAAACTCAACAGAGAAGTCCATGAGCTTATTTAAAATGGGAAGTTGGTCCATACCTCTGACTTTGTGATCCCTCCACTCATCCCCCGTCATCTTTATCATCAGCTGGCTTGCTCCTCGGAGACTTTATATTGGAACTTCCTTTTCCTCTGCATCTTTTCATGGTTGGCTTCTCACCACTGAAATCTTAGGTCACAGCATCAGCTCTTTAGAGAGGGTTCCTCTGATTTTTCTATCAAAAGTCAATCCCATGCCCTCCTGCACTTATGTATATATTAATACAGTTTATGATTGACATTCTCTTATTTACTTACTTACACATGTGTATATTTATGTATCCACGTCTGTCTATGCCGCTAACATGACGCTTGTGAACAACAACCTTCCAGGTGTTGTCCTCTGTGACACTCCATAACTACTCGTGGATTAACTGACTTTCTTTTCTTAATATAAACCCAAATAAATTGAAATTTACATGTGTGTAAGCAGAACTAAAAACTTCAAGAATGATAAGGCAATGTTTGTGAGAGTTTTGTTTCCTTATGAAAGTCCATCTGGAATATTTAGTAACTGTATAATTCATTGTCTTACCTTGCATATTTGATATGTATTATCATTAGGGCCATATACAAATAGAATTTATATTACGCTGGTCTCGTGTATTCCTAATGTCATCCTATTGTGTGTTCTTTTTTTCTAAATATTTCTAGAGAAAGTGAGGTAATTTCAACATAACCCAACATAGAGGTAAAATTGTTTTTCTGTATTCCAAAACAACTAGAATTAGAGGTAGTGAAACAGAGAGAGAAAAAGCAAAAAAGTAACAGAAAGAAAGCATTCCAACATTATTAACAACTCCCATTTTTAAATGGCACAAATGAAAAAGTATAAAAACCAGTCTCAATAAGTGTAGTAAAGGAATATCTGACCTAATTTTCTTTTGGGAGTTTGCTCAGTAGTTACACATTTGTTTTACAGGATGTAAAAAGTCAGCTTATACCTTTAGGTTATGCATTTGGACATTAATATATTTCTGGAATTAAGGCTGGGGGTATCAAAATTAACTGAAGAGACTAGAAGATCCCCCCTCATTAAAGTTTAGGCTCTAATATATGGCAGCGGGACTCCTAATTCAGTCACACAGCCGCTTAATCAGAATCCACATGTCAATTCCTGACCATCAAACTCCAGAAGCTATTGGCCTAATTATTGACCAGGCCACCAAGACTCACAAGCGAATCAGCCAGCATACTCTGGAAAGCTGAAAACTCCATTATCAGTGTCTTCCAGCTGTGCTCTGAATACATTATTGATTCGTTTTAGCTGCAAGTTCTCCTGACAAGCTTATGCGTGCAATTAAGTGGATTACATGGAACGTGTTAAATAGCCTAAGAACTTCTTAGGCTGGAAAGTCTGAGCATCACCACTGATTCACTCATTCCATTCACCCTCTCACCGGCAGGACATAGGAAATTAACCACCGCCCTACAACATCCGGTACCGCACAGGAGGGAAGTGCTTTGTGTGGGAGTCTATCTCTTGCTTCAAAAAATAGTCAGTTTTGCCTTATAGTTCTCTGGTTGTAATAGATGAAATGTAGCCTGACACCAGTATATTGTACTAGTGTATTCTTTAAAATCCTTACTATTTTTGTTTTCATTTTATTTATTTTTATTTTTTTAAAGATTTTATTTATTTATTTGAGAGAGAGCACATGAGAGGGGGGAGGGTCAGAAGGAGAAGCAGACTCCCCGCCAAGCAGGGAGCGCGATGCAGGACTCGATCCAGGGACTCCAGGATCATGACCTGAGCCGAAGGCAGTCGCTTAACCAACTGAGCCACCCAGGTGCTCTTTTGTTTTCATTTTAAAACAGTTTATATGATCTAGGTATTTGATGCTCAGCACAGTGCCTTCCGAAAAAAAGTTTTTTTCTCTCTGCTTTCTGAATATTTGAATGAAAGTGCCTAATTAAATATAGTCGGGTCCAAGGATTATGTGAAGAAGGCCTCACTGACACAGATATGTAAGCCTGTCATAGGATCTATGTAAAATATAAGATCTTTCAGCATCTTCAGAAACAATAACAAGGTCTAAGAAAATAGGATTTTTATGCATACCCTAAGCTGTTGTTGTTGTTATTAAATGTCAAAACAAGACAGAAATGAGGCCGTTCTGAATATAATGAAGTACAGTTATTAGTGGTATGTTAAAGCGCTACTACTCTTCATGAGCTTTGGTGAAAAAGTAAGAAGCATAGTAACCGTAGCCAACTTGAAGCTCCTTAGAAAAGAAGCCCTGAGAAAAAGCATGTGACTTCTTTTGGTTTAGCTTTAGTTGTAAGTGAAATGGTATGATATGGGATGAAAAGCCAAGAAGATGTTAGAAGTATAAATAATAATAGAGTCAATCATATTACACTCCAGTATCTAAGATCTGCTACTAGACTGCTAGTTGCTATTGGAAAACACAGGATTGAGAAACTCTGACTGTGGCCGGATGATGTTATACATTGTAACTAGGGTGTAGCCCATTCTCTTACTATTAGACCTCATAAAAACTGAATATGCTACTGGTGACTAAGAACTTCCCCAGTTCTCTGAATAATAAAGCATTAAGATGATAAAAGAATCCCAGATTCTAATCACTTATTCAGAAAACACTTAGATTGGTCATTCCTTTAGTTATCTTCAGTATCTTGTGTGGATATGTTATGGTTAGAAACAGGATCAAGGATAAAAGTTAATACTAAGTAGGTTTTTCTTGATAATCACCTTTGTATAAAAAAATCACCTTTGTATAATTGAATGATTGGTCTTGGTATCATTTAAAAAATTAGCTCTTGATTTAATTTTTTTTTAAAAAAGGAAGATAATTTCTACTTGAAATAGAAAACAATTGTATCTGACGGATTTCTCAGAAGTTATTTCTCTGGGGGCACCTGGGTGGCTCAGTTGGTTGAGCGACCGACTCTTGATTTCAGTTCAGGTCACGATCTCAGGGTGGTGAGATGGAGTCCCATGTTAGGCTCTGCGCTCTATGGGGAGTCTGCTTGAGATTCTCTCTCTCCCTCGCCCTCTGCCCCACCCCCACTCAAGTGCTTGCTCTCTCCCTCACTCTCTCTCTCTTTCTCAAATAAATAAATCTTAAAAAAATAAATTATTTCTCTGAATACTTCAAGTCAACTTTTATTACTTTTATTTGCTTCATATTACCTGGTGACTAGGAGAACTGGAAAATGAGAAATTTCATGGTCTTGAAGCAAAGTTTGGAAGAAAATAAATTATACTTATGGTTGTTGATAGTGTGCTGTATCAGCAAGTGATGCAAGACAGCCTTAACATGCCCCTCAACTTGACTAAACTCCAGACACATTTCTTCCTGACTATAGGTCCCTGGCCTCTCTTAGAGCATTTGCTTTAGAAAACTTGCCATTTTAAAATGCTTTCTCTTTCCCTTTAAGACATAGATCCTCTCCCAGTCTCTTGGCAGTTTTACAACCCAAGAATGTCTTTCTTAAGGATTTGGGGGCAGGTGGGGCGGGGGGGGGGGGCTGCTATCTCCTTGAAATGTAAAGATAGGGCCCCTCATCTCCCATTCTCTGCAGGAGGATAGGAACCAAACTTTGATAAGCACAGATGGCCTAATCAAAGTGACCCAACACCCCTTTAACATTCTCCAGAACTTTCCCACTAACTCACCCCGGTGCTTAAAAACTCATCTGCCTTTTGTTTCAATGGAGTTGAGTTCAGTCTCTCTCTCTCCTATTACACTAGTCTTGATCTCTATTGCAAAAGTCTGAAATAAAGTCTTCCTTACCTCTTTAACTCTGTACAGTACAATTTTTTGGTGCCCTGAAGAACTTTTTTCAAGTTATATTTTGCAGAAGTGTGATAAAATCAGATTTGAATGCTCTGTTTGAATAAAATTGGTTTGACTTTATTATTATAAAATATATATCATAAAATTAGAAAATATTTTATCTATGAGTGATATTTCCACTATATAAAATTTTTTTAATTGAGATAGCACAACCAAAAAATGTAGGTGAGAGTAAGATGTCCTGAGAAGATTTGGCATTACGGGAATTTGCCCCACATGCTCAGCATAAAACTTCCACACACTCTCAAGAACTTGATTTTCTGCAAAGCTGCAACAAAGGATAACTGCTAAGTTTTAATTATTCATTTTCTTTTTTTATTGTTATGTTAATCCCCATACATTACATCATTAGTTTTAGATGTAGTGTTCCATGATTCATTGTTTGTGCATAACACCCAGTGCTCCATGCAGAACGTGCCCTCCTCAATACCCATCACCAGGCTAACCTATCCTCCCATCCCCCTCCCCTCTAGAACCCTCAGTTTGTTTTTCAGAGTCCATCATCTCTCATGGTTCATCTCCCCCTCCGATTTCCCCCCCTTCATTCTTCCCCTCCTGCTATCTTTTTTTTTTCTTAACATATATTGCATTAATTATTCATTTTCTTAATAAGACAAGAGGATTTTACTCACCAAAATATTATTTGCTCTGTGATGTAGGTAAATACCTATCTAAAAATCATTTTCTCTCCGTTACTTTTCATTAACAAAAACTGAGTACTTTCATTTTGTGCCTATGCTATTCTGTTTTTCTGTTATATCTTCCCCTTAAATTATAGCAACTATAACCCAAATCCTTTAAATATACCAATATTTCATGTATAATACAGCTCCTTCTAACATATTACTCACCCAAAACATGGTCATTCGCAATGTTTGATATAGATTATATATAATCTTCAAAAATTTGTGGAACCAAAAAAAAACAAAACAGAAAAACCCTCCTCATATTTAGTCTTCACATGCCATATTTTCTGGGACTTCAAGAAAAAATTAACAATTGAATCATATTTGCTGTGGGGCCAACAAAAGCCCACATTAGAAATAGTTATCAGTAGATGAAGACCACCATGTTCCAAGCAGCTGGAAATCACTGTTTCCCCGTGTGGATGTGAACATTTCCCTTGGCTTCCTGTAAATCAAAGATCCAAGTTTATATTAGACATCAGTGGGTGTGCATGGTCCTTCCTCCTGCTTTTCAGCTTCAGAGATCAGTTTTGAGCCAGAGGATGCCCCAATGCTTTCTTAAGAATTGAGAGACCGAGAAAGTCCCAACACCCCTCCAGCAATCATTTTCAGAATACATGCTTTTCCCCTTTCCCTTACTTTTTATGATTATCAGGGAGCAGGGGAGAGTTATCTGTTCTGCTCCCATTAACTTTTGCTTCCCCAAAGTTCTCCATTATGGTGACCTGATAAATCGTACTTGTCGCTGACAAAGATTCAGTCACATTCACGCCGCAGAGCCACAACAAATGGACTTACACACGTCAAACCCTCACACACCTCGCTCCATCTTCCTCTGTTGTCAAACTGATTACTGCTCTGTTCGCGGAGGAGAAACAAAGCTATAAGCAAAGCTATCAACTGACCTTACCAGAGTCACCAGCCAGCTTGGGTGAAACTCTACTTTTTGTTTTTGTTTGCTTTTTTTTTAATTAAAAGAAAGAGAACAAGGTATTAACTATGCAAAGACCAATGGGATCTCAATATACCTAAATCTGTAAATATTTAAACAGATTTCCCCGTCCTCAACTTCTCAACAACATATGCCAGGGCGTCCTTTAGCTCACGAGAGCCAATTCCCTCCTGCGGCTTCAGAGCACTCGAAGGCTCTGTGTGGGGATTAGTAGAGTCCGTGCAACCCTAGGCCTGACTCCAATCACTTTCTCCTTGAAAATTGCTGAACCTTGATGCAGCAGCACAGCACAGAGCAGGCCTTTTCGCCGGGGCTTGGTCCTCATTACAGCCCAGAGACTTGAGGAGATTGTTTGCGTGGCTGGATCATCTGCCTTTCGGGTGGCTAATTAGTGTTTCCCCAGGGCTTCTGCTCTGTGAATACTTAAGGGTAATCATCACCAACTAACTGCATGGGGAGTGTATCTAAGCAATTTTACCAAGTCAACTGACAACAGCTTGAAGTAATATTAGCCCTGTTACATGAAGACAAGTGCTCTCCACCCAACGAAGACGGAGACTGGCACCACTCAATAAATCACTGCAGCAACCTTGAAAGCTTAGCATCAGTTCTGAGCCATTAATTTCAGCGAGGTCTTTTGACAGGATGTTTTGAGAGCACGAGAGCATGCATTGAGAGCATGCTGTCTCTTGAGCTAAATGATAAAGAGCAAATTCTCCTGGCAACCCATTTAAGTCCTAGGGTAATCAAACAAATCTTTTGACATTTTTTTTCATCAGAGTCTTATCGCTCAGGTTATAGAGAATAACTTTCCTTTAAACAAGAATATAATAGAAATGCCTGTTTCATTCATAGAATGACTGAGCATGTATCTGAACACTTGGATAGGACTAGATATTCATGAAAGTTCCCTCTATTGGCCAAATGCCAGATGATGTTACCAAAATTGCCATTTAATAAAAGATAAGTTCATCCAGAAAACTAAAAGTGAGATGTAGGAGGATAAACTTATAAAAGGTATATTAAGAATGTGTTAAGGCTGATGGCAGTATTATAAAGGCAATGGATGACCAATCAGAATACTGCATTTGAGTGACAACTTTTGTTCCACAAACAAGAGATGTCTTACTATCAACAAGCATTCTAATAGGTACTGGGATATAAAACGTTTCAAGGAATATTGTAGTAGAGGTATGTCATGCCAGGAAGTACCACGACAACCTTCTCTATAAAACAACTAGTTTCTTATTTCATGGGAACTCTTGAAGAAAGTGACCACTCTCCATACCATGAAATGGATGATAATTTTGGTGGAGAAGAATGGGAGGTTTGTAAAGAAATCAGAGAAACAAGACACAAACCTACCTTTCACCATCCATCTATCTATCATCATCATCTCTTTATCTACCTTATCTATCATTATCTCTATCTAATCTATTATCTATCTACCTATCTATCTATTGGTCTATCTACCTACCTATCAGTTATCTTTAAAAAAAAAGGATGAGAGATGCTAGCTTTAGAAATTTAAAAAGTGCTAAGTGCATATCAAAAAAAGTTTGTTTTGTTTTTTTTTTTTCACTTCAGGGAAGGTATGATAGACCTGTAGCTATTTTTTTTTCTTTAATGATGTAGGATAATCACATATTTGTTCCAATTATTGGGAAAAAAGGATTTAATTTATAAAAATTTTATTTGAAATACTAGGGTCTGAAATTAAAACTACCAGTTTCAAATTTCAAATAAAAATAACAGATGTTAGCATTTGAAGGAGTCTGAGAGTAGAAGAAACTTTGATTTTAGTCCCATACTTCATAATATGAATGCAATGAAGCAGGACTAGAACAAAGATGAGGCAAGGGATTGGCCAAATCTAAGCAATATAAAATAATTTAGTGGTGAAAAGAGTATGATTTTGAAAGCTTTGTAGTATGAACATAGCACTAAGATGATTAAATAGCTTTTTATAAATTTAAGATATACATAGGTATGATAAAATTATGCTTACAATTATCGTATTAAGTCATATTAAGACTAAAACACTTGTACATACTTACCCAAAAATCATTTACAGGTTTTTTTTCCCAATTAAATGGTAGTTCCAAAATCCATTTCATTTTGCCATAATAATTTTATATAAATTAAATTAGCAGAATAAAATGTAAATATAACAACAGTTTCATTATTCTAATAAAATGAATTTAAAATTCCTCTTTAACCAGCTACCTACTTTTCAAATTTTTTTATTTTCAGAAAAACAGTTCTGAATTTGTCATTGGTTCTTCCAGATGCCCAAACAAGAAACTTTTTTTTAAAGACTGTATTTCTTTATTTATTTTGGAGAGAGGGAGAGAGCACAGTGGGGATTAGGGGGAAGGGGAAGAGGGAGAGGGAGAGGGAAAATCTCAGGCAGACTCCCCACCACTGAGCATGGGGCCTGACATGGAACTCCATCTCATGACCCTGAGATTATGACCTGAGCCGAAATCAAGAGTTGGTTGCTGACGAGCATCTTGCTTTACTCTAAATGTTTTCACAAAGACTTCCTATGATACTTTAATATGAAGAAATTTTAAACTAAGATAAATTCAAATTAAGAAATCAGTATTCCACACACCAATTGATTCCCTGGCCACTTAAGTGTTTGAGGAATTTTCAGTACAGGTGCTCATGTATTGATAACTTCTGGGATCTCCATCTCCACCAGTAACGCACAACAGGTACAACATGTTTTGGACAAGTCAAGGATCCTGTATTTTTTTTTTTTTTAATGTAATTCTTTTTTTTTTTTTTAAAGATTTTATTTATTTATTTGAGAGAGAGAGAATGAGAGAGAACACATGAGAGGGGGGAGGGTCAGAGGGAGAAGCAGACTCCCTGCCGAGCAGGGAGCCCGATGTGGGACTCGATCCAGGGACTCCAGGATCATGACCTGAGCCGAAGGCAGTCGCTTAACCAACTGAGCCACCCAGGCGCCCGTCAAGGATCCTGTATTTAATGCCTTTGCTCTACCAACATATTTCATGAACTTGCCAATTTTTCCAGAAATACATGACTCCCCACTTACTAACAATAGTGACAGCACTTCAGACTTCTTCCAATTCCTTACAAATCTTCATCACTACTAAATCCAGAAGATGTAAATGACCAAGTATATATAATGCTCAGTCACCTTCCCTTTTCATTTTTGCTTTAAGTCAATCAGATTTTCCACTGATTTGATGGTGCTAATGGAAGCCAGATCCTTCATATTAGGCAGATGAATTTATGCAGATATTTTGGTGAAGTTGCATTTTATAACCGTGTAAGTTGGACTGAGATGTGTGATAAAAATAAGTAAAACCTCAAAATATCAATTTAACTGGCAGTTTTATGTGACAGCTATTATTTTATTGCAGGATCAGTTGCTTGTTTCATTACATATTACTGAATAAGCTGAGGGTACACTAATCTCATTAAAACTTATGTCTTAAACGATTCCCCTCTTTATTATTCAAAATATTTAATTTAAAAGTTGAACACTTTTCAGGAATAAACTATGAATTTATAAGTAGAAATATTTCTTATCCTTTCTTTTTTGCACTGATTTCCAGAAACTTCAAAAATTTGCCTTTAATCACAGATGAAATAGACTTGGCTGCATTTTTAATAGAAACTGTTGTCTTTCAAAAAATAAACTATTTTCAACTGTGAATTTCACATAAATTTAATTTTTTGCTTTGTTTTGAGTGAACAGATGATAATTTAGTAGCAGATTTCTCTCCAAAACGCAATGGTTTTAAGTGCATTTCACCTCTTCCATGCTTTCTAAATTTTCTAGAAGTTTTATTCCAATTATAAGTTCCTTATGCTTTTATTTATTCTTCTCCACAATTGAATTTTTGTTTGAAGCAAGATAATATCTTATCCTTTAGGTGGCCATATGTCTCAATTCTCATGGGACAGTCCCAGATTATATCTATTGTCCAGGTATGCATCCAGGTTAGCACTTTTCCCTGAATTTTGTTTGAAAGTAAGTGTTGTTATTAATAGATGCATAAAATGAAGCAAGGTGGCTTATACCTCCTCTACACCTAGTTCTAGCTCTTGCTATGATTTCACCTGGTAGTTTATGAGAAGCATGTGCGGCCAACATTGTGGTTAAATATAAAGGGTGATCAGTAGTAACCAGGATCTCCAATATTTTCTGCATGTGATATAGAAAACAGCTCCCTTTCAAGGACAACATACTGAGCACTCTCAGAAAAATGGAGTTTAAGCTGAAACTCCAATAGCTAGGGACAGCTAATGCCTTCTGATCCTGGATGGTAATGGAGAAAGTATTTGACATGGCCGCACCAGAGGTCCACTTAGGGTTCTATCTGGTTGTTTTTTTGGCCCACACCACAGCCTGGAAGATGCATGAAGCTCTCAGGTCATCAGCAGGTGAGATCAGAGGAAAAATACAGGTTAGTTGTGCATGCAACTAGCCTGTAACTATAGTGTGTGTAGGAAACAGAGGCTGAATGAGCCTGTTGTTGAGTATATAGAGTTGTAATATCTAATAGGTAGTCACTAGCCACGATTATTTAAATTTTAATTAATTAAATTTAAATAAATTTAGAAATTCAGTTTCTTAATTACACTAGCCTCATTCCAAGTGCACAATGGCAACATTTGGCTAATGACCTCTGGTATTGGACAGTGTGAATATAGAATTTCCAACACTGCCCAAATTTCTGTTGAACATTGTTGATACAGCATACACTTTTGCTATAGTAGTCTTGTAACTATTATGAGTTTAAATCTACAAGTATTTCATTTTTTTAATAGGCATTCATTTGTATTTTGTATTAAACTCTTTGGCAATAACAGATTCAATGAAATGACAGTGCATTGTAATGAAAAATTAAGAATTTTGATGAATATTTGTGCTATTTTCTGATTTTAAACCTTGTGAATAAGAATATTCTTGTATGAATCCTTTGTAGACATGGTTTTACCTCTTCAATAAATACGTAAGAGTAGAGTTGTGATATCATAGGGCAGACATATTGTACACTCTCACTATCAATGTATGAAAGTTCCAGGACCCCCACATTTGTGACAACATTTAGTTTGGTATTCTAGTGGAGATGAAGTGGTATCTAATTGTGAATTTGCATTTCTTTGACAAATGATAATGGGAAGCACTTTTTCATCCCTTTATTGGCTATTCGAATATGTTCTTTGCAAAGTGTGTGTTCAAGTTTTCTGCTCATCTTTTAATTGGGTTATTCAAATTTTTATTGTCAACTTAGAGAAGTTATTTATGCATCCTAAATAAAAGCTTTTACATTCATTTACTTACTGGTATATTTTGATGAACAAAAATTTTTAACTGTGGTAAAGCTCAGTAATAAATAATAATAAATAACATTTTTTCCTTTTATGGTGTGTACTTTTTGTGTCTTCTCCAAGAAGTTTTTGTCTACACTGGAGTTGTGAATATATTATATTATGTTTTATTCTAGAGGCTTTATGATTCTGGATTTTACATTTAAGTCTATGATCCATTTCAAAATGTTTTGTGTGTGTGTAAAGACTGACCCAGGAGTTTTCCACATAAATGTCCATTTTTTCCAGCAGCATTTGTTAATGCTATCTTTCCCAATTAAAATTCCCTTTGCATTTTTTCCAAAAATTGATTGATCCTTTATATGTGCATCTATTTTGAAATCCTCTATTCTGTTTCATTTATTTACTTATCTGTGTTCCAAAACCACACTATATTCTTTCTTCTAACTTTATATTAAATCTTAAATTGAAGTAGTGAAAGTCTTATTTATTTTTAAAACTGGTCATTCTACATATTTTGCATGTCCATGTAAATTTTAGAATTAATTTGTCTGTTTCTTCAAAATAATCTACAGGAACCTATATATAAATTTAGGGAAAATAACAATGTTGGACAGTCCAATACACAAATGGGATACATTCTGTGATTTAGAAGCCAGTAGCAACTGCTGTACAATGTACACTGCTCTACATTGCCTTCAGCCTTTTCTCTGCTATGTGATATAAACCCCTGAGGGCAACAACCCATTACTACAACACAATGAATAGTCCATGGTTAACACTTAATTAGCACAAACTCCTGAATTAAACTCAGCTTTGCATTTGTTAGTTGTATCTCTTTGGGCAAATTACTTAAACTTTCTGTGTTCTGGTTTTTATATCTGTAAAATGGGGATAATGAAAGCCTTATAAAGTTGTTTTGAGGATTAAATGAGATAACCCACATGAAGCTCATAGAATATTCTCTGACATAGAATAAGCCCTCAGTAGATGTTAGCTGTTATTCTTGCTAATATTTTTATTGTAAGGATAATAGTTACATAATAATTAATACTTGATCCTTCGCTTAGGTTATTGGTGTGGCAACATCTTAACCATCCTAGAGATATCTACCTCAGGAATCTTAAAAATTGCCAAAGAAAGTATTCCTTAACACTGCAATGCTAACAGCTTTAGATCTGTTTTCATAACATCTCACTTTTCTTAAAAAAGTAATTTTTTTCCAAAGCTCTCTCAGTCCTTCACATTGAAAACAATAAAGATTATTATTTGAAATCAGAATTCATGCTTTCACATTCCTCAGTAATTGCTAAAATAAAAATCCTTCTTCTGATGCATTAAATGCAATGAAGCCAGGCATTTTACTAGGACCTTGCATCAGATCCAGCTGGATAATAAATATTTCCTCTTGTAAGTCACATAGGCTCAATGATGTCCATTTAGCTTGGGATAAAATAATAGCTTTTCTAGTAGAGTAAAGAATAATAGATGCAAAAATATTGGGAAGAAATTATGAAAATCTGAAAAGGTGCCAAAACCAAAAACCCTGCCTTGAGTTAAGAGGAACCAGTGAATTTGTAAACACAGAAGTTGTCAACATTACTCCATACTGCTTTGTAAATTGTAAAACGCCTGTGATGAAGTTGTGCCAAAAGCAAGCATTTCAAAGTAACAGTTTACATTGTGTCTCTCCATGCATTGACTGTATTTACTGTATCATTCAAGCAAGTATCCCAGAAATACCAGTGGGCTAGATTCTCCCAGCTGTACATCTCCTTATGTGAAATAGCTTATATTTTTTACTTGTCAAGGTACTTCAAGAAAAGCATTATAAAAAATGACCATCCAAGTGAACTGAATGACAACACGTCTACTAATGGATGCATGATAGAAATGAGGAATTTTCCAAAGGGTTCATCACATTTTCAGAAAAAAAGAAGGAATTTAGAATACCTCTAAAAAAAAGAAAAAGACAATGATCCAAACATTCACTTGCTTTTCACTTGCTTTGTGGATGTGTCAGAATTCCTTTTATCAGATTTGTTTAATGTAGGAAAATCTACATGATATGTGTCTAATGTGCATTTCCGTATGGGTTTTATTTTATTATTATTTTTAAAGAGTATATTTATTTATTTATTTGAGAGAGAGTGTGAGCCTTGAGTGCGAGGTGCGGGGGGAGGGATAGAGAGGGACAAGCAGACTCCAGGCTGAGCCTGGAGCCCAGCACGGGGCTTGATCTCACAGCCTTGAGATCATGACCTGAGCAGAAACCAAGAGTCATGCTTAACTGACTGCGCCACCTAGGCACCCCTCCCTGTGGGTTTTAATCTCTTAATATCTAATTTTTAATGTGCTTAGTGGAAAGAAGACTGACAGGATGTTTGAAGTCTTAATCTCAGTGCTATTTTGCAGTTTGAACTTGAACAAGTCATTAGAACCACTCTAAGCCTCTGTTAATTCATTTTTGTGATAAGAATAATGTTTCTCTTAGCATCTTTGTAGAGTTATCATGAGTTTTGGCTAAAAAGAACAGGCATGTGAAAAGTAAGAAATGCAGATGCAAAAACATTTCATTCCTTGTACCTGGAACCTAGCCCTGCCTAGACTGGTGCCTGGCACATAGTGGCCATTCAATAAATATTTGCCAATAAATAATTTACTACTAAGATTTGAGGTAAATGAAGTAAAATTACTTATGTTTTGCTATCTGATATTTTGGCAATGTCAATGAAACAGTAGGACAATTATTTAAATAATACAGGCCTGATAGTGAACTATCATCCAAAAAAGGAGTTTTCTGTCTTCAGATCAATTTTCTGCAAGAATTTAATTTGCAATAACTTGAAAGGCCACTCTAAGATCAGTGACTATAAGATCAATATAACTGAGACTCAGACAATGAGATATTAAGTTAGATAAAATAAGGCCAGAATTAATCTCTGCCAATGGACTATAGAATCAGTTAACAAAAAGAATATAAACAAAGAAGAAAAACTGGGATCAGTCATTGTAGCATCAGACAAATGAAAATATAAAGCAGGAAGGATACTAGAAGATCAGTTCATAGACAGAGGGGCAAAAGGAAGTTGGTTGAATACCTTTAGCAAAAGTTCCAAAATATAGTAAAAACTAGGTAGAATCTCCGCCGAGCATGAGATTCTAGGTTCTCCTAGCTGCGACCATCCAAGCAGACAGCAGCAGTCATATACAAATGGCAAGTGGGAACCAGACACTCTGACCAGGAAATACAATCCCTATAAGAACTGGGACAAGACAGGAGCCAGGTGACTGAAGAAGTGGGGGTATGCAGCAAGTAAGCCACAAAATGAGGCCCAAGGTAGCAACCCACACATGGAAAATGGGAACAAACTTCACCCCTGAATTAACTCCAGCTTTGTCAGTGTGCCACTGCCAAGACTACCTTATTATATCCTTTCAGCACAGGCCAAGGTTGGGCTATGGGCCGAGGAGAAGCAAGGACCACAGAGAAGTCAGCCCACAGCTAAGAACAGTAAGTCACAGGCCAAGATATTGTCTTTTCCAAGTAATTTCCAAAAAAGAGGTCTTACACAAAAGACTGGCTATTATCACGATAAAATGATGAAACCAGAACATGAAAATAATCATAAATTTTCTCCCAAATATAGGAGGAAAAATCAAGAATATCATCCAACAGGTAAATTTAAAAATCTCTCTTATTCATTTTTCTAAACTTTGTTCTGAAGAATAAAAACAAGTTTAGTAGAATCTAGTAATAACATCTCTATTTTCAGATACCCCAAAGCGTAAATTAATCAATAGCATATTAACTGACTACTTATACCACAGAAATAGATTTTTATTCATTGAGCCAGTGAATATTAATAAAATCTCCTTGGAGAATCATTTTAGTCTGGTGATTAAGAACACAGGCTCTGAAACCAGATTGCCTGGGCTCTAATATAAGCTCCACTCCCCAGGTATGTGACACTGAATGAGTTATAACCTATCTGTGCCTCAGTTTCCTCATCTGTAAAATGGGGACATTACTAGTACTTGCTTCAGTGATGTATGTATAACATGTACAAGGTACTTAGAATAGTGCTTGGCACATAGTAAGCATTTTATATGTTGGCTATTATTGTTATTATGTATCTTCCATATATTCACTGAATATTTATTGATTCTCCAACAGGCTGGATGACACAGGCACGATTCTCTGGAGACAGATGCTGAGATATTGTTTGGGGTATCAGACATTTACTAGGACTTGACATAGCTGGAAAGAAGGAGGAAGAAACAGAATTGGGCAGAAGGAGTTCAACCTCAGTGCAGGCCCAACAAAGTCTTGACCAACATCATAGAGAACTCTGAAGCGTATGTAGCCCATGGACATTGTTACACCATGAGCTGAAATGGTCAGACTTTTATTCTCCAACTGTGACTGGTCAATAGATGGGAAAACAAATCCTTAATTTAAGGAGATCTCAGTAGTGCATCTCCATGTCCACCATACCAGGTCATGAAGAAATAAAAATCTGTCAACACTTTTGGAATTTGGAACAATTTGGAACACTTGACCTCAAAAAATTCATAGCTAATGGAACAGCCATTCAATATAATATGAAACTTTAATAGAAATACATATAAGAATATATAACACAAATAAGGACAACTTACTTAATTTTCATAGCCTCTATACAATGAGAAGACATAAAAATTATACCACTTACATATACACTATTAAGAGATACTACATGAAAGAATTCCAAGCATTAATCTTTTATCCAATAAATGTTTACTACACCTATAATGTAAAAAAGTACTATGGGAGATGCTATACAAGATAAAAAGTTATACATGAAATTGTTCCTTCAGTCAGGAAGATAAATATCTATTAGGAAAAATAAAACATGCATCCAAATGTTTTCAATAAAAGGTTTATTACATGCACCATCTAAATGGTACAATGGTTGATTATAGTACAATGTTGATTATTGTACCATATAAGTAATCAATGCCTGATTATTGATTGAGTAGGATGGTATTTCCCAGACTTGCCCAAGCATAAAATTCTCCTGGAGTCTTTTGTTGAATTCTTAGGCACTAACCCAAACCACTAAGTTGGACTTTCTGAAGGAGGAACTTGGAATCTACGCTTTAGCCAGCTTCCAGCACCTTAATGATTCCTATGATCAGTTAAGTTTGGGAAACACTGGTGTAATGGAAACATCCTAGTGAAACATGAAACACCTGGATAGTCTTGGTTCTGTCTCTGACTGATTGGTGACCTGGGGCAAAGGCCTGTCCTTAACATTATGGAACTAAGGGCAAAAGAACAAATGCAAACCCATACCATATGTCTAAATATTTAAAATTACAAATTAACAAATTGAAATAACATATGATCTACCTTATCCCCCATTGACAAGTACACATTATAACCACCTGAAGGCCAGGTTCAAATTATGAATTCTCAGACTCCTCAGTTTTTCCTCTAGAGCACAGAGGCATGGGGAAAATTAACCTCTGGATACCAGTCGATAGCACATTCACTATCCATCCTTAGTTCCCATACAAAATGTGAGAGATTCAACTCACAGGTATGAACTCCTGGTCCATGTCCAAGACCAGTTCATCTTCCTTGAAAATAGCTGTCCCTGGGCCACACCGGGCTAATGGGAGTACATACCAACTGTCCTGTCTGCCCTGAGGAGGACAGAGCCAGGGAACAAGGTGCAAGCAGGCCTTTCTAAGCAGGTCTGAGCTGTGGGTGGGCTCCAGGATATATAGGCAAGAAATTCCAGAGTGTTCCTTTTAGCTTGGTACATTCCTCACCCCTTGGGAGGAGCACAGCCAGATGAAGGCCAGACTAGAGTCTCAGAGTATAGGGCTCATGACAGGCACACCTCTGGTCTATGCCTAAGGAAGTATCAATAAGTTTGACCCTCAAGTTCTTACCATAAAGTGGATCTTAGGATGCGCGTTCACAAGATAATTTGTGAGCCATATTTTATAGGATGGTGTACTTGAAAGCATTACCTAAACTTAGAGTCTTTACATTATTCAAATGTTAGTTGTTATTGTTATGGTCTAGGTGTAGAGAAAAAAGAAAACATTTCCAGTTAGAGATCAGGGAAATCCTTCTATAGAAGTTGATGTGTAATCTAGAATTCAAAACTGCAAAAAGTATTTAGAGTCCAAATGTGAACTGTGTACAGAACAGAATTTTAGGCCAAAGGAATGGCAGCAATCAGGGCATGGAGGTGGAAGATTACTGTGTGCATCACAAACAGGGAGTAGGCTAGAGTTCAGGCTTGGTGAAATTTTGCCCAGGGCAGTGTGATATACAATGGCAAAGGTGGGCTGGGCCAAAATTGGAGTGGGGGAGGTTGGGGGACGGTACACGTGCACAGAGAGAGAGGTTGAATATCAGTCTCTGAAATATTGCCAAAGTCATGTCTAAATTAAAACAGCCTTTATATTTTCTGTTTCTAATTTTATATATGCAAACACACATCAAACATAAAGTTAATTATTTTAAACACCCCTATAAACCCTCTCAGTATTTTGCATAAGAAGGATTTCTCATGACTAGAGCTAATGACCAATCTTTTGTTGTATTTTTTTCCCTTCTTCCTTTTCTTTTTCTGCTTTGTGTACTAGGTTCAGCTTTGAAGGTACTGGCTATGTGAACTTAAGCAAGTTATTTCACAACTGTGAGACTCAATTTCATCTTCCATCAAACGGAGGCAATTGTCCCGACATGACATATTTCATGGAACTGTATTATTATTGTGATTTTTTTTTAACTGGGCACCTTTGCCACTGCCAGACATCCTCTCTCTTCTCATTCTGTCCCTTCCTAACTCCTTGTTGAAAATGGCATTTATGTTTTTGTTTTCTTATTGCTTTTGTCAAATTCTTGGAGAAAAAAGTGAAATTGAAGAAATAGTTAAGATTTGCCAATGCATACTGGGCAAGGGTTTGTGGAGCAGAAGGGAACTAGAGATGGCAAAGAAATTCAGTCCAAGACACAACTGGTCAAACAATGGGTGTGGGGTTGTGCAACACAAGCTGTATTTGCACTGACGTTTTAATTGCAATAAGATTATAAATCATAGCTCTCAAATCAAATTGATATAATGTCAAAATATTTGGGTTAGTGCTTCGAATATCTGGCAAAATACGCCGTAGGAAAGCAATCACTATCTCACATGAGCTCTTTCAATACTTAATCTTCACTGCTGTTTTGCACTTAACACTTTCTACCTTGCTCTGGCTTGTAGCCTAGTTAACTCTCTGTTTGCCTCATTGCTCCTACTTGATCATCTGCCCTTGAAAGGCAGATTTATATCTTACTGATCCTTGCGAATCCCAGCACTTAGCACTTTACCTTGTCAGCAACACTTAAATAACAATTAAGTATTGAATAAACTCTTAGATAATTCTTCCCCTTACACACACACACACACACACACACAAATTAAATAATATGAAATGCCAACTCATTTCCAAACACTATGCCATAAAAAAAATGCAATAGAAAATGCAATGGTTAGAAGGAAACATAGAAGAGAGTGCCTAATCTAGCCTTGGGAGAACTACAGGGCAGAACTCCTTAGCTGATTCTGATGCAGAAGCACCTGGTTATGTAAAGGATTGGAGGCAGGATGTCACAAAAGACAGCATGAGCAAAGCCCAGAGAAGAGTCTGAAGATCCTTTATTTCTTTCTTAACTGTCAATTCAGTGTTGCAGAAATACAAAATATGATTTTAGAGGAGCAGGAAATGAGGCTAAAGAGGAAGACAGTTTCCCCAATGTAGAGGATTTTTTTTTTAAGATTTATTTATTTATTTGAGAGAGAGAGAGTCAGAGATAGATAGTGAGAGAGAGCGTAAGTGGGGAGGAGAGGGAGAAACAGACTCCTGACTCCCGCTGAGCAGGAGCCTGACACGGGGCTCAATCCCAGGACTCCAGGCCGAGCCCAAGGCAGGAGCTTAACCAACTGAGCCACCCAGGTGCCCCTGCAGAGGATGTTTTATGGGAAGTGAAAAAGCTTAGAGGTTAACATACACTTGCTGAGGAGTCTTTAAGGGACTTTTTTTTTAAAAACATTTCTTTTTTTTTTTTTTTTTAAAGATTTTATTTATTTTTTTTTAAAGAGCGAGCGAGAGAGAAACAGCATGAGAGGGGAGAGGGTCAGAGGGAGAAGCAGGCTCCCCGCTGAGCCGGGAGCCCGATGTGGGACTCGATCCCAGGACCCTGGGATCACGGCCCGAGCCGAAGGCAGACGCTTAACCATCTGAGCCACCCAGGTGCCCTAAGGGACTTTTGTAAGAAGGGCAGCATACTCAGATATGATGGGGGTTTTGGAATATAGGTGAGGTTCAGTGTGGTGGAGTCCGGAGCCAACGACTAAGAAAGAGTTCTTGAGACGTCTTTGGTGCAAAATGGTGGTTTATTAAAACACGGGGACAGGACCCAGGGGCAGAAAGAGCTGCTGCCCCATGGTTGTGAAGCGTGGCTGATTATACACTATGGGGTTGGGGGAGGTAAGGCAAAAGGGAGGTTTCAAAAGAACTTTCATATGCTAAAGAGGACCTACAAGATACCCGAGGCCTTGCCGTTGTCAGGTTAAGGTTGTTTACTCTAGTAAGGCATTAACAGTAAGATAGTTGGGAGCTTCCTGGAGAAACGTTACACTTTGCCGGCTTCACTTATCTGTCAATGGGCTGCAGGTTATAAGGGTATTTAATTGTATCTACATTCCCTTCTGGAAGCTAGGCCATTGATAGAAATGCTTTGTCCTTGTAAATTGCTAAGACTTTTGTAAACTTGAGGGAGACTCCTGTCCTACAAGACTGTGATCTCTATCAGTTTGTTTTTCCTTTAGGGCAGCCAGAAGTGCCTGAGGAATGTCACACATACCACATGGGGGTGGGGGTTGTAGAGTGCCAGTTTCTGCTTTGTCCTCAGCCAGCCTTCTGCTCCCTCATCAGATATACATAGAGATATTGCTGGCTGTTGTGTGGAATTTGGATTTGATGTAGACAAAATTGAAGGTACAGAGGGCTTCAATTGGATGCTGTTATTGCAGCAAAGTTTAGAGATTGTGAGGGTTAAATAGGAGACCTCTAGGGTGAGAGTCCTCACATTAGAGAATAGCGTGAGATATTTAAGAGTGAAAATTGGCTGAACTTGGAGATTCATTGCATTTGGAGTGTAAGGGAAAGAGAAGAGTCAAGAATAACTCAGAGTTCTATATTTGAGTGATCATAGCCAAGGATGGTATCAAAAAATAAAGGAGAAGAATCAGGTTTATTAAAGAAAAACATGCATTTTTGGACATACTGAACATAAAAGTGGGTCATACTGATATGAATGTAAATGTACAATAGGCAGTCAGCTATACTATTCTTGGGCTTGAAAAAGATATCTTGGATATCAGCTTGAACCCTTGAGACTGGAAAAACTGCCCCATAAGTACATGATATGACAGGAGCAGTAAGGACAGATAAGACCTAAAGCATGGACAGATGAAGAAAGAACTGAGAGAGAGAAAAACAGCTGAGAAATCAGAAAACCAATGATTTGAAAGGTGGGGGTTGTAAAATTTCAAAAAGAGTGAATGATAAACAAGATTGAGTGCTGCAGAGAGATGAAATAATATAAAGACGGGGAAGTATAGGTGGATTTGTGAATTGGGATATCAT
Source organism: Neomonachus schauinslandi (assembly GCF_002201575.2). Lineage (NCBI taxonomy): Eukaryota > Metazoa > Chordata > Mammalia > Carnivora > Phocidae > Neomonachus > Neomonachus schauinslandi. Next base: position 139,915,891 of record NC_058404.1, read on the forward strand.
TGTTGATATTTTCAAGAGCAATTTTAGAAGACTAAAGGAGAAGATCAAATTGCAATGCTTTAAAGAGTGAATAAAAAAAGAGTAAAATGGTGAGACAATAGGGACAGACTACTGGGGGGGATTTGAATGAAAAAGGGAAGTTAAAGACAGTGGTTAACAGAAGGCAGCATAGGATTGAAGGCTAGTTTTTTGTTTTATTTTGTTTTGTTTCTTTTTAGGTGAAAGAGGATGAGTATTTTTAGAGGTGGGAGTGGTAGTAGCAAAAATTTAGTGCTATTTTGAAAATAGCTAAAATGTATTAAACACATTATATGACAGGCACAACACTAAGGGTTAACATGTACCATTTTAGTCAATGCTTACAATAATTCTATGAACAATTTTTACAAAGGAACATGCTGAGGGTAATACAGATTAAGAGAAATTGTTAATGGTTACAGAATTAGTAAGTAGTGGAGATAGAATAGGAGCCTAGTTGGACAAATTTAAGTCTGTATTCCTGACCACTACTCTGCAATGTCTTTAGAAGGGAGACAGAAGATTGAAGATATGAGTTAGAATGATGGTGAAGGTGTGGCTGGGATAGGGTAAAGTCAAGAGCACAGGTGAAATGGGTACTCTTAAAATTAAGGAGAGATACCTCATTCTCTGAGACTAGAAAAAGGAAAGGCCAGGTTTGGAAGTATATATGTCTGTAGCTCTTGAGCAGAAAGTAAAGAACAATTTCTTTTTATCTCAATTTTGTCAGTGAAGTGATGAACCATGGCCCATGGCTTGGAGTAAAGTGTTGGATATAGAGATTTGAGGAAAGTGAGGATCTGTACCAGATGTTAAATGAAAGGCAAGAGGGAATGGACCAAGTTCAAGTGTAATGACAAGTGGGCCTTGAAAGTGAATATTAATCAGCCTGGCTGTATGATTTCTACCAGTAGTGCTACACTTCATGGGTATAAAACAGTAGGCAAACTTTTTCTGCAATGAGCCAAACAGTACACATTGGAGGTTGTGTGGTCCTGTTACAACTACTAAACTCTGCTTTTGCAGTGTGGAAGCATACAACATGTAAATTAAAAATCATGGCTGTGTTCCAATAAAACTTTATTTATGGACACTGAAAATTGAATTTCATGATTTTTATGTCATGAAATATTCTTTTTTTTTTAGTTATTTTAATCATTAAAAAATGTAAAAACCATTTTGAACTTGCAGTCTATAAAGAAGTGGTGGGTTTGATGTGCCAGTTTGTCAACCCCTGGGTACAGAGCACAGAGGCTAGACAGTGTTTTTGTTCTTGGGTTGGGTTTTTGCTCATCTATGGAGTAGATTACAGTAGTACAAAAGAATAAAGAGTACTGGTAGGGCAGCCATTTGGCTGTTGTTTTCAGACCACTTCCTGTCCTTCCCTTGCTCTATAGGGAATTACATTTTCTAGGTACCATTGTCAACTGGCTTTAGGTACATTCAGTCAGCAGGAGGCACTGGTGGAAGATAGAGGGGGTGTGTGAAATGGCTGCATTATTAATCTATCTTCTCTCAGCCCCAAACCCACCTTTTTATACTCTGCTCTGGATGCTTTAGCTGGAATTCAATTTTTCCTTTTGCCAGCTGACCCGTTGGACTCTATAAATTGGGAACTCTAACAGGAGCTTGGAAGGCAGAAGAAGGGAGAGAAGCTGAGCTCCTTTCTGTTTGCTTTCTTCAGCAATGGTTTTTCATTCCTGCAATGGTGGTTACTTCAGGTAGCAAGTGATTCTAGTTTTCAGTTTTTTCCATTCTTCCAGAACCAGCCTCATCACACCTCCTTGAAGATCTGGCATATAGCTGGCTCCAATCCTCTCCCCAAAGATCTGAGTCCCAGTGCATAGGGACTCCCTTCCAAGCCCCCAAGGTTCTAGCAGCAACCAGGCAGCACCTGCTCTGTAGCAGACTGGGCCCTAGTTCTGGGTGTCAAGCACCTAGGTTCCAATATTCTCAACCTCTTCCTTTTGTTTCCCCAGCCCTAGGATTGGTGGTGGTTGCTTCTTCATTACTGTCTCTGTGCTACCTTAGTGTTCTTCTTTTAATATTTCAGTATTCCAGTATATGGCCAATTGCCTATATTGAATTCCCACTGTTACTGTTACAAATAACTGGTGTGGGGGCGCCTGGGTGGCTCAGTTGGTTAAGCGACTGCCTTCGGCTCAGGTCATGATCCTGGAGTCCCGGGATCGAGTCCCGTGTCAGGCTCCCTGCTTGGCAGGGGGTCTGCTTCTCCCTCTGCCCTCTTCCCTCTTGTGCTCTCTGTCTCTCATTCTCTCTCTCTCAAATAAATAAATAAAATCTTAAAAAAAAAAACCAAAAACAAATAACTGGTGTGGGAGGAGCCACAGTGGGAAGAGGCAGGGTCGAGGAAGCAGCCTAGAGCCAGGGCTGCAAGTGCAGAGCCAATAGGGCAGAGATCCTGCACCTCTGAGGGAGACTGTGGTAGCCTCTGCCCTACCCCTGAACCTGTCACAGACTCAGTGCAACATATGGAAACTGCAGCCATGACCACTCTTGTCACTATCATCCTGGAAGATGCCCTGTCCAGTGTGGACCTGCTGGAAGAGCTGCCCCTCCCTGACCAGCTGCCATGCATCAAGCCTCCAGCTTCCTCCATCTTTTACCAGGATAACTATGACACAAACTTCAAGGACAGAAATGCATTTGTCACAGGCAGGATACAGTACACTGAGCAGGCTATGGTCCATTCCAGCATGATTACTGGCAAAAAAAAGAGCAAAAGCTTTCTCAAAAAAAGGGAAGATGTCTTTGAAATGACACGTTATTGACTTGAAAAAGCTGGTGGCCTAAATCAGTCACAAGTGGGGCCAGTTGTCTGATGGGTCTGCTCCTGAGCCATCTTCAAGAGAGGGATTATCTCCTTCCCTCTTGGGCTTCCATTGATTGTATTCTCAGGTAGAACTGAGATTTGTGGAATTCCAGAATTCTCATTCAGGGCTCTGCCTACGGCTCAGTGGACCTTTCTCACTACATCAGTTACATGCCTGCTCATTTATTTAATAAATATTGTGTACCTGGTTAAATAATAATAATAATAGGTGCAATTTCTCTTTTTCTGACTGGATTTAATGATAGACACACCAGGACTATTTGATCACCTCTCTTGCTCTGCTTTGACTGGTCTTTCTGGAAGCAGCTGTATATCCTCCAAATCTTTGCACATACTCTCCCTTCAGGACACCAGCTCCCACCAAATGTCTCTCACCATAGTTCCAGTCCCCTTCACTAAGCCCCAGATTCTGGACTATGGGGCTGCTACTACCCATTCATGCTTTCTCTTCAGCCCTGGGGATGGTAGCAACTTTGTGTTTTTGCTAATCTCTGAATTTTCCACCATCCCTTGCTAGGTTTTTCAGCTCATCTGTCATATGTCATTAATTCTTTATATTAAATTCCACATGTTTTAAATGTCTATTGTGCCTCTGTTTTCCTAACTGAGCCCAGATTGATACAGCCAGTGAACGTATAGTTCAGATGAACAATCATGAGATCTGGGCTGGATAGGAAAGAGAGAGAAAAGAAGAGGTCTGTTTGACTATGGGAACATACAGAAATCACAATAGTAAATATAGTCATGGGGTCAGATAATGATACCTTGGGAATAAAGAATATAGCTGTTGACAATAGAAGGTTACAATAAGAAAGTGAGATAGTTGAGTTTTTGTTTTAGAATAAAATAATTTAACATATTTTCTATCAAACTTACTTAAGGGAATTTTATTTTGAAGTGAGGAAACCAACTCAAGCAGCTAGAACAAATCTGAATAAAATAGCTTCTTTGCCAAGACAATTTTAAATGAAAATTATAATTGTAATTTTCCAGGTTTATCAAATTGCCATTTAAAACATATTGAAAAAAAAAACTGCTACTTGCTCTTACCAGATGTTCTGCAAATATTCAGCATCACTTGATAGGTATTAAGTCACTATGCAAAAGTAGCACTGGACCTCAAACATATTTCACTTGCCAATATTTTTTGTTGTTGAAAAAAATTTTATATATCAAGATTACTATTATTTTAAATTAACTTTCTTAAGGTTTAACAATTATCTATTTTGTTTTTAAACTCAATGTAGGGTCTCACTAGATACTACTAACTATAAAATCACAACTATAGATCTCCTGATTTTCTCCTACTTAAATAAAAATTGACCTCTCCTCAGTGTTAGGCAAAATAGATGATCTGCTTTTCATTGAGCTTCCAAAATATCACACTCTCTTAATTTTTTCCCCTAACTTTTTAATCTACTTTCTAGTTTTTCCCTTTTCTCAAACCCATTCATCCTGAAGTGGACCTTTTCTCTCCCTTATCCACGTTCATTCTCTAGAACATCTCATTTAGCTCCACAGCTTTAAATACCATCCCAAAGCACATCTCCACCCCTGCCTCCCTTCTCAACATCACACTCAAATACCCAGCTGCCTAGTTGGCACTTCTACTTTCATGTCTAACTGACATCTGAAATTGAACATGTCTAGAATGGAGCTCCAGACACCTGTTTACTCTCTTGATGATAACTCCTTCCTTGCAGTTCCTCAGCTCAAAAACCTCAGAGTCATCCTTGATTCCTCTCTTTTCCTCATATTTCACCAAATCCATCAATATATCCTACTAGCCCTACCTTCAAAATATATCCAAAATTTAACTACATCCCACCGGCTCAACCAAGTTCAGTCCCCAGAAGGCACACATAGTCCATTTATATATAACCATGGTTATTTGAGAATGAAAAAAATACTGGTTTTCTGCCATATATGTGTATTAGTTTTCCAAACAACTACTAAGCTATTTGGACAAAAATACTCATTAAGTTTTTGTGACAAACTACTTAATGAACGAAACTGTGAGGTATTCCTTTTGGTCTAGAGACGCTGTGAAAAAAAAATAGACACTGTGAGCTCCCTGAAACTAAAAAGTTTGGGAGCATCCATTCTAAGCATCCTACCACCCTATGGCCTTTACATCCTGTTCTTTCTGCCTGGAAAGCTCCTCTTGCAGAGGCCTGTATTGCTGACCCTCTTTCACAATGAGGCTGACTCTAACCACCCTATTTAAATAGTAACCAGGCCATACCTCCATCCTGGCCCTTCTTTTTTTTTTTTTTTTAAGGTTTTATTTATTTATTTATTTGACAGAGAGTTAGAGAGAGCCAGAGAGCACAAGCGGAGTGAATGGCAGAGGGAGAGGGAGAAGCAGACTCCCCACTGAGCACGGAGCCCCACACGGGCTCAATCCCAGGACCCTGGGATCATGACCTGAGCTGAAGGCAGATGCTTAACTGACTGAGCCACCCGGGCACCTCATCCTGGTGCTTCTAATTTTACTAGCTTCATTTTATTTTTTCCTTCATATTATACATCACCTCAAGCAAACTTACAATTTATTTATTATGCTATTGTTACTCTCACTAGCATACAAAGAAAAAATAGCCTGTTTTGTTTCCTGATGTATTCAAATGCCTAGAGCATGCCTGGACCATAGCTTGTAATTCAATAGATGTTAGTGGAAGGAATAGATTTATTTCAAGATCTACAAAAGTGACCATGCAAAAAAAAAAAGGGGGGGGGGGGAAAATTAGCTTAAAACACTCATTCAAAAAAAAAAAAAGCACTATTCATTCAAAATTTCATGTGCTTTTAGATATTTAGGTGGGATATGATTTTTTGAATCCTAGACTAAGGATTCTCATGTATATAACCATAAAATGAAATAAATCTTCCTTTAAAAAGGAATCAAAAAGAAAAAAATTATTGTGTTCTCTTAGCTTTGTTATCCAAAATGGTAAAGATGATGAGAAAATTGTAGGGAGTGTAATAAGATTAAATATATTAAGTAGGAGTAGTGCCAATATTATAAGAGTTTTCTTACATATAATTATTCACTAAATATACTTATTGATAGTCAATCATGTGTAATGCTGTATTAAAAACTGCATGAAATATAAAGACCCTAAGCCCTGATCTTGAATAATATAAAACTATATATATTAAGAGTTGCTAACATACATGGGAAAGCTCTTAGTGCCTTGAGACCAATATAGACAGTGTAATAGGGTTTGAGAAGAAAAGAGGAGAAAAGAAAAATTGGGGAAACTTCAAGGGGAATTTAAACAAGGTTTTAACAATGTTTAGAATTAGAAATGCATAGATTCTAGAGTAGGAGTGGGGGAAAATGGATCTTCTAGGCAGAGAAGAGGAGAAATATTTTTGAAGAAATTATAAGGATAAAATAAAGTAAGTCTTGTTTGGCCAGTTTGGGGTAGATTTTTATAAAAGTCACTAAACATGGATATAAATATGTAAATTCACCTTCGTTTATTGGGGGACCATTTTGAATCACTTTATAATGTTCTCTTCATTTTTTTTTTTAAGATTTTATTTATTTATTCATAAGAGACAGAGAGAGAGAGAGGCAGAGGGAGAAGCAGGCTCCTGGCCGAGCAGGGAGCCCAATGCGGGACTCAATCCCAGGACCGTGGGATCATGACCTGAGCCGAAGACAGACGCTTAACCATCTGAGCCACCCAGGCACCCTGTTCTCTTCCTTTTAATATGTGCCCTGCTTGGGCTTGTTTGCCCTCCAGTTCACCTCTTGCTCTCTTCCTGTTCTCTGTAAAGCAGGAGGACCACTCCCCCGAGGCTGTAATTGTCAGGCTCCCTTGTCAGCTGACTTCTGTCCAGGTCTGGCAATTAAAGGGCACTGGCAGAAAAATGGAAGAAGGAGCAAGGGAGAAAACAAGGTATTGTTTCCTCTCTTTGCCTTGAGCACCATCTCTGGCAGCAGCTGTTCCTTTTGTGGTTCAGTGTCTCCAGGCCCTTTATTTAATATTTTTTGAAAATTTTATTTATTTATTTGAGAGAGAGAGAGAGAGAGAGAGCTGGGAAAGGGGCAGAAGGGGAGGGAGAGGAAGAGAGAGAGAATCTCAAGCAGACTTCCGGCTGAGCAGGGGAACCCCCGCCCCAACGGGGCCCCATCTCACAGCCCTGAGATCATGACCTGAGGGGAAACCAGGAGTTGGATGCTCAACTGACTGAGCCACCCAGGTGCTCCTTTCCAGGCCCTTTAGATGGCCTTCCACCAGATAATCCCACCCCTGTCTCTGCTACTACTACTACTACTTCATTTTGTTTCTCTATTCTAGTCTTATCAGGAGTTTCCTACTTTTTATTTTTTTAAAAATTTTATTTATTTATTTGACAGAGAGAGAAACAGCAAGAGAGGGAACACAAGCAGGGGCAGTGGGAGAGGGAGAAGCAGGCTTCCCAATGAGCAGGGAGCCTGATGTGGGGCTCGATCCCAGGACCCTGGGATCATGACCCGAGCCGAAGGCAGATGCTTAACGACTGAGCCACCCAGGCACCCCAACTGAACCACCCAGGCACCCCTAGTTTCCTACTTTTTAATCCTTGGGTTTCTTCACTGTCTCATTCAGAATTTGCAACTCTTCTATCACCTATGAAATCAAATTAATTCCTTGTTTAAATTCCTTCTGTTGCAAATAATTGAAGTGGTTTCCATTTTCCTGGTTAGGCCCTGAGTCTGACAATTCAGTAATTGTTATTTCAGTATCTGTTATGGATTCAACTGTGCTCCCCCCAAATTCATATGTAGAAGTCCTAACCCACAGAACATCAGAATGAGACCGCATTTAAAGATGGCATCTTTTTTTCTCTTTTTAAAGACAATATCTTTAAAGAGGTGATTAAGGTAAAATGAAGTCATATGGGTGAGTCCTAATTGATCTGACTGGTGTCCTTCCAAGAAGAGAAGATTAAGACACAGCCACAGAGAAGCCCATGTAAAGACAAAGAGGAGAACACAGCCATCTACAATCCAAGGAGAGGAAACAACCCTGCCAACCCCTTGATCTCAGACTTAATACCTCCAGAATGGTGAGAAAATAAATTTCTGTTGTTTCAGCCACCCAGTGTATAAGGCAGCCTGAGCAAAGTAATACAGTATCTCTATGGATATTCCATTTTCTAAGTTTATAGCTATGATTTCTTTCTAAGTTTTTCATCCCTCTCAATTTTTGAAGTTCAGTGTGTAAACATAGCTCCTTGGAGGCCTACTTTTTACAGAATATAAAAGCAGATTTTTTTAAAGTAGGCTCCATGCTCAGTGTGGGGCCCAATTGGGAGCTTGAACTCATGACCCTGAGATCAAGACCTGAGCTGAGATCAAGAGTTGGATGCTTAACAAACTGAGCCAACCAGGTGACCCTAAAAGCAGACTATTTGATGATTTTGCTGGTGCTTATGTGTGTTCAAGAATCATTTTCCTTGGGGCACCTGGGTGGCTCAGTTGTTAAACGTCTGCCTTCAGCTCAGGTCATGATCCCAAGGTCCTGGGATTAAGCCCCACATCGGGCTCCCTGCTCATCAAGAAGCCTGCTTCTCCCTCTCCCATTCCCCCTGCTTGTGTTCCCTCTCTCGCTGTTTCTCTCTCTGTCAAATAAATAAATAAAATCTTTAAAAAAAAAAAAGAATCATTTTCCTTATTTGGTTATGAGCCCGTATTCCATATTTGATTTGTCAGTTGTAACACATGTATAGTTTTCAGCTTAATTCACATAGTAAGCCTGTGCATCTATTTACTTCCACTATAAAACTACATGTAGGGACCACTACTACAAATCTATGAGGCATGTATAACCAGTCTTGGACTTGGATAATCAGTTAAGGAATAATAATAATTTTCACCCAGAGCCTATCATGAACCTTCTATAGGCTTTATAAGTATGGCTTTTGGCTTGTAAACACTGTATGCCATGGGGATATTAACAATAAGAGTACCACTAAGTATCTGGAAACATGTCTAACTTTCCAGTGTTAGTAAAGTATATTTCCTGCATTCTAATTTAATCAGAATTATTCTATATATAATCTGTTGAATGTGTGGTACTCTAAGGCACATTGTATCTGGCGACTGAAAAGTCATGGCCTTTCCTTATTTATGGACAATCTGCTCAATATACACACAACTGAGGTATAGTGGAAAAGAAAATTAATAACAATAGTGGTTAGCCTTTCATAGTTCTTATTCTGTGGACATACACCCAAATGAAAGAAAAAATCTGGAATATTTGACTTGGAAGAGGAAATAGCTAAAATAAAAGCAGGAAAAAAATAACAAGAAAAACAGAGAAAAACCAATCACCTCTTCTACCCCCGGTTATACTCACTCAGTCTTAGCCATCTCTTCCCTTTTAACATGTATTACAATTTATAATTAGCTTACTTTTATTTATTCAGTTTTTGCCTGACTTACCCACTAGAAACTCACAAAGACAAGGATTCTGTGTGTGTCTAGTTCACAACTGTATCTCAGAGGTTATCCCAGCAACTATGAAATAGTTGATACTTAGGTAAATATTTCTTGACTGAAGGAAGGAAAGAAAAAGGAGAAGCACAGAAGTATAGAACTCCTATTCTTATGTGGAAGGCATTACTAAAACTATAAAATGCCCAAAGCAATCTTCTCTCTTTAGGTATCTTACACCATAGTAAGAGAAAAAAAGAATACCAGGTATTAAAAAGAAGTTGATAGTACTGAATGAAGAGCCATTGCATGCCTCAGAAGTTCACGGGAAGAAGAGCACAGGGTGCTTACTAATAGATGGGGTCATTGAGGATATGTAGAAATAGCCAACAAAAAAAGAAAAGGAGCCAATCACAGAAAGACAGATACTGCATGATTCCACTTATATGAGGTATCAAATATAGTCAAACTCATAGAAGCAAAGAATAGAATGATGGTTGCCAGGGACTGGGGGGAGAGAGAAATGGGGAGGTGCTAATCAACTCAACCTGTACAAAATTTCAGTTATGCAAGAGGAGTAAGTTCTAGCGATTGAAGGCACAACATTGTACTTACAGATAACAATACTGTATTATACACTTAAATATCCACTAAGATGGCAGATCTCATGTTAGTGTTCTTACCATCGAGAGAGAGAGAGAGAGCGAGAGAGAGAGGATTCATCATCAGCATCAACTTCCAAATGTTTTCCATACTGCAAAACCATCAGTGTTTCTCTAATATGCTATTTCATGTCAAAGCCTGGCTGTCACAGTGAAAGAGTTACACTTTCAACACTCTCTGTGAAACCAGGGGTCTGCAGGAAGTCTACCAGGCACTTCAATGATGACCACCTGCAAGACCCTCCAGGATATCACTGAATTCCTGGCCTCCATGGGTCTATTAGCCCATCTGATGAAAAGAAGGAATCTCATGGCACCTGGTGCTCTGAAGTGTGTTACTCCTGTCCCCTCAGGCTGACTGGAGTGCCCATCTGCCTTGGTTTTCAACAACTGCAAAGAAGCCCAGCATGCAGGGAATGAAATATCTACTGGGTGAGGGGGACTGTCAATTTTGCAAATGCTTGTCAGTTTGTACAACTGCCCCTAAGGGTCGGAGGTAATTTTTATGCATTGTGGCAAAATATTCCCAACCTAAGTCTAAACATTTGGCAACTTTTTACAGAGTGTAATTGCATATAATTCATTATGATGATTTCCTAGCTTTATCTACCTTTTTAGATGATTATGTTTTCATTACCCTTGGTTGTTTTTTACTAGATTTTCAGTTTATACAACAATAGGGCAATGAGTATGTCTCCTAGTATTGGGATTATTTATAATTAATAAACATTTTTTAGTAAATATGTATTAAAATATTAAAGATACAATGAGTTAAGCATGTATATTTCTGTGTGATATATATAATACCCTGTCTATATAACTGTTCTGACAATAACTTTTGGGAGGACACCAGTAACTCATTTCATCATATCAAATCATACTTAATCACTGGGCCAATTCATTTCATTCCAAACATGATAGCAAAGTAACACATGAAGAGATATATAGTTCCTACTTGATATTATAGAACATATTTCTCTGCCAGTTTTTATCTCTGCAGAATTAAACTTACATGTTTCCCCCAAGCTGAATAAAATTTGGTAAGATAATGGACTTTGGTCTACTGAAGAATAGTTTCTCCAGGTATGACTTAAATGCTTTGGTAAATTCAGACTACTGGATGAGTTCCAGGATGAGCTGAGGATTTGTTAAGTACATTGTTCACCTTTTAATAATATATTTGCAGGCTATGATAAAAATGAACCCAAGAGCCTTGGAATAGCCATGTACTATTTTGATATACATGCTAGATACGCCTTAAACATTCCAATTGCTCTAGAGGAATCCTAAAACAGTGTTCAGTTCTATCTGTGCCTCCAATAGGAATGATAACCTCTTGAACAGCCCCCCAAAGTTGACCTGAGACTTTCAGGATGATTGTAGGATGATGCCAGTACCAAAGATATTTTCTATTTTCCCTGAAAACTGATCACACCTGACAGTTGGTCAGGGTAACCAACTGTCAATCAACAAAATGGTATTTATTAAATGGCCCTCTATGCCTGGAATTAGTGGTGACCATGACAGAAAGACAGGGAGCTGCCTTCACAAGGCTTATAGCCCAGCAGAAATGCCATACACTGAACAGTTAATTCAAGTGCAATGACTGTTAGAAAAGGGGAAGTATAAGGTACAATGGTAGAATACAGCAAAGGGATATAAGGAATCTAAGGTTAAGGGATCAGGAAAGGTTTCCTTGAAGAATGAAAATAAGCTGAAATTACCTTGGAAAAGAGATGGTATAGTTGAGAGGGGAGGATATCCAGGAAAGTGAACCAGCATATGATCCAAGACTACTGGAGAAAATTAACAGGTCTGTGGCTCTTCATCAGTAGACAGTGGATTCCTTATCCAGAACATCTAAGTAAGAGGACATAAATTGTATCATTTTTAGAAACATTTCTAAAAATAAAAAATGTACATTTCTGTTCATGAGACACAGTGATGATTGGAGTGAAGTGGCAGAGTGCACAGTGAAGTCAGGAATACATAGTAGCATTCATTCTTAGTGATAGAATGTCATTATGTAACAGAAGAAAAGTCCACCACTACCTTACAGCCAACAAAACAAATCTCTCTCCAAACACCTGTCTAGTCATTGCTTGAATGAAAGTTGTCAGCCCTAAACAGCAAGTTTCATTGGACAGCATTTAAAAAAAAAATCTTTAGATTTTACAAGGGGGAAGTTTCTTTAGAGATTATCTAAATTTTACCCCTGAGAAAAAGGGCCTGAAAGGTAATTTGACTTGTTAAAGGTCACAAAGCTACTGCAAGTCAGAGCTGGAACTAAAATCTTGATTCTTATTCTAATGTTGTTTACATTATTGCATATAGATATTTAAAAAGTTATCTATATATTGCTGCTCTCTGGGAAATGTGATAATGACTGTACATAGACCAACAACCACAAATAGGAAATAACTATTGATCAGCATATTCAGTGAAGGAAACAATCAAAAAAACTAAAATGCAACCTTCAGAATGGGAGAAGATATTTGTAAATGACATACCTAATAAAGGGTTAGTATCCAAAATCTAAAAAGAACTTATCAAACTCAACACCCAAAAAAACAAATAATCCAGGGCGCCTGGGTGGCTCAGTTGGTTGGGCGACTGCCTTCGGCTCAGGTCATGATCCTGGAGTCCCTGGATCGAGTCCCTCATCGGGCTCCCTGCTTGGCGGGGAGTCTGCTTCTCCCTCTGACCCTCCCCCCTCTTGTGCTCTCTCTCATTCTCTCTCTCTCTCAAATAAATAAATAAATAAATAAATAAATAAATAAATAAATAAATAAATAATCCAGTTAGGAAATGGACAGAAGACATGAAGAGACATTTTTCCAAAGAAGACATACAGATGGCTAACAGACACAGGAAAAGATGCTCAACATCACTCATCATCAGGGCAATACGAATCAAAACTATAATGAGGTATCACCTCACACCTGTCAGAATGGCTAAATTAAACAACAGATGTTGGCAAGGATGCAGAGAAAAGGGAACCCTCTTACACTGTTGGTGGGAATGCAAACTGTTGCAGCACTCTGGAAAACAGTATGGAGATTCCTCAAAAAGTTAAAAATAGAACTACCTTACAACCCAGCAATTGTGCTACTAGCTATTTACCCAAAGAATACAAAAATACTGATTCAAAGGGATACATGCACCCTGATTTTTGCAGTATTATCAATAATAGCCAAATTATGGAGAGCCCAAATGTCCATTGACGGATGAATGGATAAAGAAGAAGTGGTATATAGAGACAATGGATTATTACCCAGCCATCAAAAAGAATGAAATCTTGCCATTTACAACAATGTGGATGGAGCTAGAGTGTATTATGCTAAGTGAAATAAGTCAGTCTGAAAGAGACAATACCATATGATTTCACTCATACGTGGAATTTAAGAAACAAAACATGAATCAGGGGAAAGGAAAAAAAAAGAGAGAGAGAGGCAAACCATAAAATAGACCCTTAACTATAGTGAACAAACTGAGGGTTGCTGGAGGGGAATGGGAGGGATAGGCTAAATGGGGGATGGGTATTAAGGAGGGCCCTTGTGATGAGCACTGAGTGTTATATGTAAGTAATGAATCACTAAATTCTACTCCTGAAACTAATATTACACTGTATGTTAACTAATTAGAATTTAAATAAAAACTTGAAACAAACAAAATAAATAAATAAGGATTCTATTATATGACAACTGTAATTTTGTAAATAGTGAGATTGAGATCTTGATATTAATAATACCAGTAATGTGTTCAAGTCACAAATTTATAGTGATAGTAAGCAATGACTAAGAAACTAGATAGCACACTGTTACAGTAAAAGGTGTGCAAACATGGTTCTAATAATCACTTAGCAACAATAACTCCCATTTTTCCAAGTTCAGTTTGACCTTCAGCCTCTGTAGCTTCTTTTTTAACATATATAAACAATACATGCATGCACACACACAAAAAGTGCAAGGGAACGCTCCTATCACATTGCTTTAACACATTTGTTCTCTTGAAGAGTATGTGCAGGCATCTCACACAAAATTCACTAGGAAATGTGTGGCAGGAACACTTCATTAACTAAAGGCAGATTCAGATGCCTACTAGACATTCAAGAAAAGGCCACAGTCTCTGATTCTTTTCTGTGGCTGTGCTCTGCCACCCCCATGCCTTTCATAAAAGGGTTTGCATGCTCTGGGTCTTGTACAAGGGACATCCCTGGAACAAACTTTTCCTCTCCTACATCTCTTTTCCTCTATCCAGGTAAGAAGCTATAGAGTAACATGGTGGATGATAGCGGATGGAATCAAAAAAGTCATTCATTCCATCTGCCTGAGAGGCTCTTCTGCTCACTTAGTCAGCAACAATGAACCACAGCCAGGCTTTAAAATGAAACACTTTCCTCCCCCAACCCTACCACACACACACACACACACACACACACACACACACACACACACATCAAGGAACGATTTAACGGCTGTATTTTTTTTTTCCAGAAAAAAAAGGTGGGGGTGGGCAAGAAAGAGCATCTTTCACATTCTGTATTTTCAGAGTAAGTATCCAATGCGACTTGCCATGATAACTAAATTTATTATTAACTGTGTATTTCATGATGTTAGTGACAATATGTTAATGTGATTTTTCACGTCCTCCTGCAGTGAACAGATGGCTCCTTTTACTTTACTTTCCACATCAAGTGTGATTATTTCTTGGTGCCAAAAGCCACCTGCCGCTCCTCGGTCTCCAGTCTAATTTTTTATGTTGGTAAAACACAGCAGGACTTGTTATCAGTTGGATGGCATCTTAATAAAAGGAGACATGCCAACATATTGACATCATGTTCAAGGGGAAAATTCAGCCCCTTCAAACCCTTAACCCCATTCCCCTACCCCCTTTCAAAAACTGAGGGAGAAAAAAAAAATGGATGCAAAGACCCCACCAGTTTCAAGATGTTTGATTACAATTGTTGGGCCTAGAGCCAAGATGCTGAATTGGCCTCCCTTTGTTCCTAAACCCAGGCGCCTCACTCAGGGCTCTGATCTTTCATCCTGTGTAATGATAATTAGCCGTAACATATTCCAAAGTCAAATGTAAGCAGGAATACATTAACATTGAGAACAGTGTCAGGGCAATTTTCACTGGGAAAATGACAAAGAACACACACACACACACATACACAATCAAAAATTTCAAGAATCAAACATTCATAAAATCACTTTCATAGCTATGAATATTAAACTCATTTGCTTGTCTGTTATGAGTGCTTACCTAGAATGCCAAGGCCGCCTAATGTGGATGCAGTGATTCCCACAGCCCATGCTTAACAGAGAAAACATGAGTAATAAACCACGGTAGCTTGCTTTAATTTTCCATTCTTTATTAGAACAAAGAAGGATACTACGTTAGGTGATTTGTGGTCCAAGAAGAGGTCTTCCAGGCGATTGGATGGCATGGTTCTCAACAGCTGGCCCAGCACATTTGGGAACAGCATGTAGAAAAATGCGTCAGTGTTTTGAAGATTACCAACTGTGATGATGCATTGGTTATGACACAATCTAAAAAAAAGTTAAATTTCCTAGCCACAAACTATGTGATTCAATACCCTTTATATCAGGGCGCAAACTCTCAAATTCAAGACCAACATAAGTCCAAATTTGGTGAAATTGAAACTTTCAAAACTGATTCCCATTCTTTATAGGTTGAAAAGAATAGCAGTATTCTTGAATGCCCGATATTTCTTTTCAAAAGCTGAAGAGTTAAACATGCAGCTGGCTTACTAGTATTTACAAAGTTTATAAAGGACAGAAGAAAATTCCTCCAATAAAACTGCAAATATCTTAATAAAAATGGTTCACAATTAATGGTGTCTTGAGATGAACAACTTTAACTAGATTTTTCGACTACAGAATCTCTCAAATTAACATAAACTTGGCAGTGACTCTTTTATTCCTTTTAACTGTCCCTACAAACAAACAAAAGAACCTGTATGAAATAGATCTCTATTAACTGTTTTTGGCTGCTTGACCAGCTTTTTATTTGCATAACATTTCCCCAACATTTTGTTATAAAAATTTGCAAGCATACAGAAAAGTTGAAAGAACTTTACCACCAACACCATCAAATCCACCACATAGATTTTGCAATTAATATTTTACTGTAGTAACTTCATCATATATCTTCTCATTTATTCATTCCTTTATCTACTAATCAACCTCCTTATTATATTAGATTGTAAAGTGAATAACCAATAGCCCATCCAGCAATCAAAATTAAAATTATCTTGACTTTATGACCATAAAGTGAGGACCACATATAGTGGTATTCATTATCTCATTCAACAAATATTTCTTGAGTTTCTGCTTCGGGTCAGGCACTGTTATAAGTACTGAAGATACAAAGCTGAATAAAACAAACAAGATATTTCCCTCATCGAACTTATAATTTAGTGGGCTTGACAGGGGAAAAATAATAATTAAATTAATGGCTCTCTAAACATGAGGTGTGAAGGAAGATATGTCAATATAGATGAATACATTTAGTTCAGACTTTTCTTAACTTAGAGGTTGTAATAAGGGCAGGAAGAGCATTTTATGCACCACTATATTATTCCCTAAAATAGAGCCCACATATAGCAACCTTTCAAAACATTCATCAAATTACTGAATGAACAAATAAATTTTAAACTTGACACTATGAACATCATTTAAAAGATTTTATATTAGGAAGTAATTGCTAAAAGAGTAGCCTGAAAGATAAATAAATAATAATAGAAAATCAATTAGTTTAAAAACTCTAATTTTAACAATCTTATGTGTAAAAACTTTTTAAAGAAATACTGATTTGGGGAGACTATTCTGAATAGTATGTCCACCATTAAAGCATCTGCATTGTATGGAATATAATAAAATAAAATAACAATTACCTTGTAAAGTTGAATGTCTTCACAAATAAGATGGTGCCAATGATTATTTCAGAGGTACTTATTTTAGAACATGTGGAAGTATTATAGACTAACAATCAAAAGATTCTGTGTTAAAGAAATGGAAAAACGTTCCATGGTCATGGATTGGAAGAACAAATATTGTGAAGATGTCAATGCTACCTAGAGCAATCTACACATTCAATGCAATCCCCATCAAAATACCATCAACTTTTTTCAAAGAAATGGAGCAAATCATCCTAAAATTTGTATGGAACCAGAAAAGACCCCAAATAGCCAGAGGAATATTAAAAAAGAAAAGCAAAGCTGGCGGCATCACAATTCTGGACTTCCAGCTCTATTACAAAGCTGTCATCATCAAGACAGTATGGTACTGGCACAAAAACAGACACATAGATCAGTGGAACAGAATAGAGAGCCCAGAAATGGACCCTCAACTCTATGGTCAACTAATCTTCGACAAAACAGGAAAGAATGTCCAATGGAAAAAAGACAGTCTCTTCAACAAATGGTGTTGGGAAAATTGGACAGCCACATGCAGAAGAAGGAAACTGGACCATTTCCTTACACCACACACAAAAATAGACTCCAAATGGTTGAAAGACCTCAATGTGAGACAGGAGTCCATCAAAATCCTAAAGGAGAACACAGGCAGCAACCTCTTTGACCTCAGCCGAAGCAACTTCTTCCTAGAAACATCGCCAAAGGCAAGGGAAGCAAGGGCAAAAATGAGCTATTGGGACTTCATCAAGATAAAAAGCTTTTGCACAGCAAAGGAAACAGTCAACAAAACAAAGAGGCAACCCACAGAATGGGAGAAGATATTTGCAAATGACATATCAGATAAAGGGCTAGTATCCAAAATCTATAAAGAGCTTATCAAACTCAACACCCAAAGAACAGAGAATCCAATCAAGAAATGGGCAGAAGAGATGAACAGACATTTTTCCAAAGAAGACATCCAACTGGCCAACAGACACATGAAAAAGTGCTCAACATCGCTTGACATCAGGGAAATCCAAATCAAAACCTCAATGAGATACCACCTCACACCAGTCAGAATGGCTAAAATTAACAAGTCAGGAAACAACAGATGTTGGCAGGGATGCAGAGAAAGGGGAACCCTCCTACACTGTTGGTAGGAATGCAAGCTTGTGCAGCCACTCTGGAAAACAGTATGGAGGTTCCTCAAAAAGTTGAAAATAGAGCTACCCTATGACCCAGCAATTGCACTACTGGGTATTTACCCCAAAGATACAAATGTAGGGATCCGAAGGGGTATGTGCACCCCAATGTTTACAGCAGCAATGTCCACAATAGCTAAACTGTGGAAAGAGCCAAGATGTCCATCAACAGATGAATGGATAAAGAAGATATGGTATATATATATATACAATGCAATATTATGCAGCCATCAAAAGGAATGAGATCTTGCCATTTGCAATGACGTGGATGGAACTGGAGGGTGTTATGCTGAGCGAAATAAGTCAATCAGAGAAAGACATGTATCATATGACCTCACTGATATGAGGAATTCTTAATCTCAGGAAACAAATTGAGGGTTGCTGGAGTGGTGGGGGCTGGGAGGGATGGGGTGGCCGGGTGATAGACATAGGGGAGGGTATGTGCTGTGGTGAGTGCTGTGAATTATGTAGGACTGTTGAATCACAGACCTGTACCTCTGAAACAAATAATACATTATATGTTTTAAAAAAAGAAGAAGATAGTAGAAAGGGAAAAATGAAGGGGGGGAATCAGAGGGGGAGACGAACCATGAGAGACTATGGACTCTGAGAAACAAACTGAGGGTTCTAGAGGGGAGAGGGGTGGGGAATGGGTTAGCCTGGTGATGGGTATTAAAGAGGGCACGTATTGAATGGAGCACTGGGTGTTATATGCAAACAATGAATCATGGTACACTACATCAAAAACTAATGATGTAATGTATGGTGATTAACATAACATAAAAAAAAAATTCTGTGTTTGGAGGGGGAAAAGATGGCGGAGGAGTAGGGGACCCTATTCCATCTGGTCCTCGCATTGAGCTGGATATCCAACAGATCCCTCTGAACACCCACGAAATCAGCCTGAGATTTAAGAAGATATATCTGGATCTCTACAAACAGAATACTGCAGGCAGATGGTTTCGAGGTATGAAGCAGGGAGCTGTGATTCCGCGGGCAGATAGCGGGAGATAAATGGAAGGGGGAGGGAGCCATTGGGATTCTGCACTGATGGTGAGCGATAGCCTCCCACACTGGGGACAGGGCACAGACTCACAAACCAGTAGCAGTGGGGAAAGGATTACAGGGCAGCCCCCTGGACTGAAACCTGGAGTGGCAGGGCTGCACATGCGATCTGGGGGCGGCTGGCGGTTTTAGAATCACAAAGGGTAGAGACATGCCCAAACCTGGAGGCGAGGACTGAGAGTGATGCTGAGGGGCACACAATCCATGATGCTGCAGTTTTTAGCAGCATAGACAGAAACAGAGATAGTGTGGCCTGGAGAGCTCACTGGAGAACAGACTGCAATCTCTCTGCTCTGAGGCAGAGGGTTGGAAATGGTCTCTTCTGCTCTCTCGGAAGAGATGCAGAAAACCACCAGGGAAAGCACCAGAAAACAAAAGCCCCAAAAAGCCAGTTTTCACTGAGCCCATCCTCCCCCACAGGGGGCAGGGCAACTCTGCCCAAACAGGGTTGCCTGAGTAACAGTGTGGCAGGCCCCTCCCCCAGAAGACAGGCTGGGAGAACAAGAGGCTGACAACCCTAAGGTCCCTATAAAACAGGTGCATCTTGTTTGGGTTCTGGTCAATAATTTGGACTCTGTACATTCCCTCAACCACCCCTCAACAGAATGACTAGGAGGAGGAACCCCCAAAATAAGAAAGACTCAGAAACTGTGGCTTCTGCCACAGATTTACAAATGGATACAGATATAACCAAGATGTCGGAAATGGAATTCAGGGTAGCAATTGTGAAGACAATAGCTAGAATGGAGAAATCAATTAATGGCAACACAGAGTCTCTAAGGGCAGAAATGAAAGCTGAACTGGCAGAATTTAAAAATGCTATCAATGAGATCCAATCTAAGCTAGATGAGGCAGAAGAATGAATTAGTGACCTAGAAGACAAATTGATAGAAAAGAAAGAAAAAGAGGAGAGAAAAACAGCTTATAATCCATGAAAACAGAATTAGAGAAATAAGTGATGCCATGAAACATTCCAATGTCAGAATTATTGGGATCCCTGAGGGGATATATATAGAGAGAGGACTAGAAAATGTATTTGAGCAAATCATGGCTGAGAACTTCCCTAATCTGGGGAATGAAACAAACATTCACATCCTAGAGGCAGAGAGGACCCCTCCCAAGATCAAGGAAAACAGACCAACACCCCCGCATGTAATAGTAAAACTTGCAAGTCTTAGAACCAAGGAAACCATCTTAAGGGCAGTTAGGGGGAAGAGATTCCTTACCTACAGAGGGAGGAACATCAGAATAATGTCAGACCTATCCACAGAGACCTGGCAAGCCAGAAAGGCCTGGCAAGACATATTCAGGGTACTAAATGAGAAGAACATGCAGCCAAGAATACTTTATCCGGCAAGGCTTTCATTTAGAATGGATGAAGAGATGCAGAGCTTCCAAGACTGGCAGAAACTGAAAGAATATGTGACCACTAAGCTGGCCCTGCAAGATATATTAAGGGGAGGGCTCTATAAAAGGAGAAAGACCCCAAGAGTGCTATACAACAGAAATTTACAAAGACAATCTATAAAAACAAGGTCTTCACGGGCAACATGATGAAAACAAATGCATATCTTTCAATAATCACTCTCAACGTGAACTGCCTAAATGCTCCCATAAAACGGCATAGGGTTGCAGATTGGATAAAAAGACAGGGCCCATCCATATGCTGCCTACAAGACTCATTTTGAACCTAAAGATACATCCAGACTGAAAGTGAAGGGATGGAGATCCATCTTCCATGCCAGCGGACCTCAAAAGAAAGCTGGGGTAGCAATTCTTATATCAGACAAATTAGATTTTAAACTAAAGTCTGTAATTAGAGACACAGAAGGACACTTTATCATTCTTTAAGTGTCTATCCAACAAGAAGATCTAACAATTGTAAATATTTATGCCCCCAACATGGGAGCAGTCATCTACATAAGCCAACTGTTAACCAAAATAAAGAGTCATATTGATAATAATACGTTAATTGTAGGAGACCTCAATACTCCACTCTCAGCAATAGAGAGATCATCTAAGCAGAAAATCAACAAAGAAAAAGAACTTTTAATGACACACTGGACCAGATGAACCTCATGGATATATACAGAACATCCCACCCTAAAACAACAGAATACTCATTCTTCTCGAGCGCACATGGAACTTTCTCCA
This sequence comes from Neomonachus schauinslandi, assembly GCF_002201575.2. NCBI lineage: Eukaryota > Metazoa > Chordata > Mammalia > Carnivora > Phocidae > Neomonachus > Neomonachus schauinslandi. The sequence continues at coordinate 139,937,201 of NC_058404.1, forward strand.
GAATAGACCACATACTGGGTCACAAATCAGGTCTCAACCGATACCAAAAGACCGAGATTATTCCCTGCATCTTCTCAGACCATAATGCTCTAAAACTGGAACTCAATCACAAGAAAAAATTTGGAAGACATTCAAACAATTGGAAGCTAAAGACCATCCTGCTTAAGAATGTTTGGGTCAGCCAGGAAATCAAAGAACTTAAACAATTCATGGAAACCAATGACAATGAAAACACATCAGTCCAAAACCTATGGGATACTGCAAAGGCAGTCCTAAGGGGGAAATACATAGCCATCCAAGCCTCACTCAAAAAAATAGAAAAATCCCGAATTCACCAACTAACTTTATACCTTAAAGAACTGGAGAAAAAGCAACAAACGATGCCTAAGCCACGCATTAGAGGAGAAATAATTAAGATTAGAGCATAGATCAATGAATTAGAAACCAGAAACACAGTAGATCAGATCAATGAAACTAGAAGTTGATTCTTTGAAAGAATTAATAAGATCGATAAACCACTGGCCAGACTAATCCAAAAGAAAAGAGAAAGGACCCAAATTAATAAAATCATGAATGAAAGGGTAGAGATCACGTCTAACACCAAGGAAATAGAAACAATTATTAGAAATTATTATCAACAACTATATGCCAATAAATTAAGCAACCTGAAAGAAATGGATGCCTTCCTGGCAATCTACAAACTACCAAGACTGAAAAAGGAAGAAATTGACAACCTGAATAGGCCAATACCAGGAATGAGATTGAAGCAGTGATCAAAATCCTCCCAAAAAACAAGAATCCTGGGCCTGATGGATTCCCTGGGGAATTCTACCAAACATTCAAAGGAGAAATAATACCAATTCTCCTGAAGCTGTTTCAAAAAATAGAAACAGAAGGAAAACTTCCAGAATCATTCTATGATCCCCAAACCAGGCAAAGACTCCATCAAAAAGGAGAATTTCAGACCGATATCCCTGATGAATATGGATTCCAAAATTCTCAACAAAATCCTACCTAATAGGATCCAACAATACATCAAAAGGATTATCCACCACTACCAAGTGGGATTTATCCCCAGGATGCACAGTTGGTTCAACATTCGCAAATCAATCAATGTGATAGAACACATTAATAAGAGGAGGGAGAAGAACCACATGGTTCTCTCAATTGATGCAGAAAAAGCATTTGACAAAATACAGCAACCTTTCCTGATTAAAACTCTTCAGAGTATAGGGATAGAAGGAACATTCCTCAAGTTCATAAAATCCATCTATGAAAAACCCACAGTGAATATCATCCTCAATGGGGAAAAGCTGAGAGCCTTTCCCTTAAGATCAGGAACATGACAAGGGTGCCCATTCTTGCCACTATTGGTCAACATAGTACTAGAAATCCTAGCAACAGCAATCAGACAACAAAAAGAAATAAAAGGTATTCAAATTGGTAAAGAGGAAGTCAAACTCTCTCTCTTTGCAGATGACATGATACTTCATGTGGAAAATCCAAAAGACTCCACCCCCAAATTACTAGAACTCATACAGCAATTCAGTAATGTGGCAGGATACCAAATCAATGCACAGAAATCAGTTGCTTTCCTATTCACTAACAATGCAACTGTAGAAAGAGAAATTAAAGAATCAATTCTATTTATAATAGCACCAAAAACCATAAGATACCTCAGAATAAACCTAACCAAAGAGGTAAAGGATCTATAATCTAGGAGCTACAGAACACTCATGAAAGAAATTGAAGAAGACACAGAAAGATAGAAAAGCATTCCATGCTCATGGATCAGAAGAATAAACATTGTTAAAATGTCTGTGCTGCCCAGAGCAATCTATACCTTCAACACCATCCTGATCAAAATTCCAATGGCATTTTTCAAAGTACTGGAACAAACAATCCTAAAATGTGTATGGAATCAGAAAAGGCCCTGAATTGCCAAGGAAATGTTGAAAAAGAAAAACAAAGCTAGGGGCATCATGCTGTCTGATTTCAATCTATATTACAAAGCCGTGATCACCAAGACAGCACGGTACTGGTACAAAAACAGACATACAGACCAATGGAACAGAATAGAGAGCCCACTTATTAATTCTTTCAAATAGAATTGAGTTGACCATCTCAACTCAATGGTCAAATAATCTTTGACAAAGCAGAAAAAAATATGCAATGGGAAAAAGACAGTCTCTTCAGTAAATGGTGCTGGGAAAACTGGGCAGCTATAAACAGAAGAATGAAACTCAACCATTCACTTACACCATACACAAAGATAAACTCAAAATGGATGAAAGACTTCAATGTGAGACAGGAATCCATCAAAATGCTAGAGGAGAACCTCTTCGAGATTGGCCACAGCAACTTCTTTCAAGATACATCTCCAAAAGCTAGTGAAACAAAAGCAAAAATGAACTTTTGGGATTTCATCAATATAAAAAGCTTCTGCACAGCAAAGGAAACTGTCAAAAAACAAAGAGGCAACCCACAGAATGGGAGAAGATATTTACAAATGACACTATAGACAAAGGGCTGATATCCAAGATCTATAAAGAACTTCTCAAACTCAATGCCCAAAAAACAAATAATCAAGTCAAAAAATGGGCAGAAGACATGAACAGACACTTCTCCAAAGAAGATATACAAATGGCTAACAGACATATGAAAAAATGTTCATCATCATTAGCCATCAGGGAAATTCAAATCAAAACCACACTGAGATATCACCTTACACCAGTTGGAATGGCAAAAATGAACAGGGAAAGAAACAACAAATGTTGGAGAGGTTGTGGAGAAAGGGGAACCCTCTTACACTGTTGGTGGGAATGCAAGTTGGTACAGCCACTTTGGAAAACAGTGTGGAGGTTCCTCAAAAAATTAAAAATAGAGCTCCACCCTATGACCCAGCAACTGCACTACTATATATTTACCCCAAAGACACAGATGTAGTGAAAAGAAGGGCCATATGCACCTCAATGTTCATAGCAGCAATGTCCACAATAGCCAAATTGTGGAAAGAGCCGAGATGCCCTTCAACAGATGAATGGATAAAGAAGATGTGGTCCATATACACAATGGAATATTACTCAGCCATCAGAAAGGATGAATATCCAACTTTTACATCAACATGGATGGGACTGGAGGAGATTACGCTAAGTGAAATAAGTCAAGCAGAGAAAGTCAATTATCATATGGTTTCACCTATTTGTGAAACATAAGGAATAGCACGGAGGACATTAGGAGTAGGAAGGGAAAAATGAAGGAGGGGAAATCGGAGTGGGAGATGAACCATGAGAGACTATGGACTCTGAGAAACAAACTGAGGGTTTTAGAGGGGAGGGGGGTTGGGGATGGGTTAGCCCGCTGCTGGGTATTAAGGACGGCACATATTGCATGGAGCACTGGGTGGTACATGAAAACAATGAATCATGGAATACTACATCAAAAACTAATGATGTTCTGTATGGTGATTAACATAACATAATAAAAATAAAATTCAAAGAAAAAGATTTTGTGTTTTAAAATTTTTTTTGAAATGAAAATATAGTGGAGTTAGTTTAAGCTTCATAGTTAAAAAAAATAAAGCATTGTTAGTCAGCTTTATGATGGTTAAATCCATCAATAGTTTGCAATTGCTCTAAGAAAGTTAAATCAATCTGGTCAACTTTTCGTTCTAATCTAAATTGAGACACTTATTATATGATTATTTAGTGGCTACAATTTAGTAGCCAGTAAAGTGAAACTCATATGTAAACCAGTTTTTTATAAACTGAATGCCTTCGTAAATAAGTTACTTGTATTAAAGACAAAATGCTTAAAGTAAGAAGCTCTTTCTGCCCACAGGTCCTGGCCCCATGCTTTAATAAAAACAGCTTTTTGCACCAAAAAACAAACTAACAAACAAGTGCTTAAAGTATTCCTAGCCTTAAAAACTAATGCGATTAGGAACATTTGTCTGTATATATTGGTGGGGCAGAGGACAGGAGATGTAGAGGAAAAAACCTTGGGTCAAGTCTTTTTACTGTGTAGATTAATGTATATATATAATGTTTACTACTGCCAAATACTTGGGAAGAAAAGAAACATTAAAAAAATTAAAAACAATCTGTTTCTGGTGAATTCAAGCATAGTATGGTAAACTGGCATACTGGTAAGTGTTGTCTTTAAATTTCTGCTTAGAAAATCTCTGGTAGAATTTTAAAATCTGAACAAAGATATGAGCAGGAAAATCTGTACCATCTTCTGATGATTTCAATCCACTACTATTCATACTAAGTCTGGTAACTAATTTTGCTTTTTTGACTTCAAAAAATTTCTTGAAGGGCTTACTTAAAAGGAAAATATGATCCAATTAAAATAGTAAAATAACAATATTATTGTTGATTTTTATGTTATTTTCTATCTTGTTCTGTTGATTTCATTAGGGATAAATGACCTTTATCCTTGAGATACCTTAAAAGCAGAGTCTATGGCCTAATACAGAAAACTGCCATCTATTGAGCGGATATTTAATAAATTTAAATTATTGAGTAAATGAATATTTATTCACCAACTTTCCAATCAATCTGAAAATTTAAGCTTCATTCCAGTGGGTTTCTACTCTGGCCAAGATGGGGTAACAGAGTAAATTTATCTACATTTATCACCTGAAACAATTTTTAAAAAGAAAAAAATATATATGAAATAGTTTACATAATTCAAAAATATTTAACCACAGTTCACAAGACGGTGGATATCAGGCAGTGAAGTGTAGTGGTCCCTAAGGGGAAACAAGTGGCATGAGTACTATGATTTCCTCAGCTTATTTCCTTGAGAGAGTTCTAAGGCCACAGCACTGGAAAGTCAAACCCAGGTGGAACCCTGGGGTAAGTAAAAGCCTTGTGGTGAGGAGATGGAGCTGAACATCCAGAGAGATGAAGCCATCTAGAGTGAACAGGACATGGGATCAGAAAGAAAAGAGTTATATAAGAAGAGAATTCTGGAAATCTTCAGAAGGTGCCCCCTGAGAATTCAGTCGGGTATTGATCAGTGCATGTGTGTGAGGAAACTAGCTGAGTCTGGGGACAGATGCACATGAAAAGATTAAAGATAACAGTGTCCAATAAAGATAAACAGTGTTGGGGCGCCTGGGTGGCTCAGTTGGTTAAGCGACTGCCTTCAGCTCAGGTCATGATCCCGGAGTCCCGGGATCGAGTCCCGCATCGGGCTCCCTGCTCGGCAGGGGGTCTGCTTCTCCCTCTGCCCTCTTCCCTCTCGTGCTCTCTGTCTCTCATTCTCTCTCTCAAATAAATAAATAAAATCTTTAAAAAAATAAAAAAGATAAACAGTGTTTACCCAGGCTTGGAAACAGAAACTATTCCCACCAGCCATTAAAACCTCATTTTTCATGGGCCTGGAGTAGACAATACTGAGGGAATCTCATCACAGTAAAGGAGAATAATTAGCCCCAGACTGAGCACTGTCCTTGTTCCAGCAGCAAATCTTAAAGGCAAGACTCCAAAGAATCAAACTCTTTCCAGCTAACTTAACTGTATCCCAAAACAAAGCTCAAAGTTTATAGGAACACAAAAACATCCAGCAACTCAACCACGTAAAACTCATAATGTTTGGCACCTAATAAAAAATTATCAGGCATGTAAAGGAGCAGGGAAATATAAGACATATGAGGAGGCTAATTAGTCACAATTGAACAAGAATGAAAACTGATGTTAGATTTAGCAGAAAACGTAATTAAAAGTTATCTTAACTATTCCATGTATTCGAAACCGTAAGTAAATATTTTAAAAACTCTGAACTTCTAGGGATGAAAACTACAATGTATGAGGTGAAAAATACAGTGGATTAATTAACAGCAGATTAAATATTGGAGAAGAAAAGATTAGTAAACTGAAGACATAGCAATAGAAACTATCTAAAATGAATCATAGAAAAGATAATGATAATGAGCTGTGGGAAAACTCCAATATGTGTAACCAGAGTCCCTAAAGAAGAGAAGAGAGAGAAAATAAAACATATTTGTAGAAATAATGGCCCAAGGTTTTCCAAATTTGATGAGATCTATAAACCCACAGATCTAAGTAGCCCAATGTGCCCCAGGCACAAGAAATAAGAAGAAAACTACACCAAATAACATTATTATGAAACTGACCAAAACTACTGATAAAAAGAAAAACCAAAGGCAGTGAAAGATAAAATAAGGATGACAGCAAAGTGCACACCTGAAACAACACAAGACAGAAGGTGGCGGAGCAACAGTTTCAAGGTCCTGAAATTTAAAAAAAAAAAAAAAGGTAATTTGAATTCTGGATCAAAGAAAATATCTTTAAATATTAAGATGAAATACTTTTCATTCTCAAGTTTGAAGAATTTTTTTTTTTTTCCAGCAGACCCACATTATGAGAAATGTTGAGGAAAATCTTACAGGCAGAAAGAAAATGATAACATGTATACGAATTCACAGACTCAAATGAAGAGCACTGGTAACTAATTATATAGGTAAATACATGATCTTTTTGTATCTTAAATCTCCTTAAAAAATAGAGTGGCTTGGGCGGGGCCTCTGCCACAGGGGTGGGGTGAGCAGATGCAGCGCCAGTTAAAGGGCAAATGTTGCCCGCCAGGCTTCCGGGCTTCCGGTTGAGTCCAGGCAGCCACTGCGTGTATGTTCTCCTGACGCTCCTGACGCTCCTGACGTTCCTGACGTTCCTGACGTTCCTGACGTTCCTGACGTTCCTGATGTGTTGCGTGCCCCTCCCCCTGCAACACCTTCATCACCTGGAAACGGCACCAGAGCCGCAGAGCGGCCGACTGGTTTCATGGCAGCTCAGAAGAAAGCAGTTGTGGGGCCGTTGGTGGGGGCAGTGGTCCAAGGGACTAATTCCACTCGCTTTCTGGTTTTCAATTCAAAAACAGCGGATCTACTTAGTCACCATCAAGTGGAATTAACACAAGAGTTCCCAAAAGAAGGATGGGTGGAACAAGACCCAAAGGAAATTCTTCAGTCTGTCTATGAGTGTATAGAGAGAACGTGTCAGAAACTTGTTGAACTGAACATTGATATATCCAACATAAAAGCTATTGGTGTCAGCAATCAGAGGGAAACCACTGTAATCTGGGACAAGTTAACTGGAGAGCCTCTCTACAATGCTGTGGTGTGGCTTGATCTAAGAACCCAGCCTACCGTTGAAAATCTTAGTAAAAAAATTCCAGGAAATAATAACTTTGTCAAGTCCAAGACAGGCCTTCCACTTAGCACTTACTTCAGTGCAGTGAAACTTCGTTGGATTCTTGACAATGTGAGGCAAGTTCAAAAGGCTGTTGAAGAAGGTAGAGCTCTTTTTGGTACCATTGATTCATGGCTTATCTGGAGTTTGACAGGAGGAGTTAATGGAGGTGTCCATTGTACAGATGTAACAAATGCAAGCAGGACAATGCTTTTCAACATCCATTCTTTGGAATGGGATAAAGAGCTCTGTGACTTTTTTGAGATTCCAGTGGACATTCTTCCAAATGTATGGAGCTCTTCTGAGATCTATGGCCTATTGAAAGCTGGGGCCTTGGAAGGTGTGCCGATATCTGGGTGCTTGGGGGACCAGTCTGCTGCACTGGTAGGACAAATGTGCTTCCAAGAGGGACAAGCCAAAAACACGTATGGGACAGGCTGTTTCTTACTATGTAATACAGGTCATAAGTGTGTATTTTCTGAACATGGCCTTCTGACCACAGTGGCTTATAAACTAGGCAGAGACAAGCCAGTATGTTATGCATTGGAAGGTTCTGTTGCTATAGCTGGTGCTGTTATTCGTTGGTTAAGAGACAATCTTGGAATTATAAAGACCTCAGAAGAAATTGAAACACTTGCTAAAGACGTAGGTACTTCTTACGGCTGCTATTTTGTGCCAGCCTTTTCAGGGTTATATGCACCTTATTGGGAGCCCAGTGCAAGAGGAATAATCTGTGGTCTCACTCAGTTTACCAGTAAAAATCATATTGCTTTTGCTGCATTAGAATCTGTTTGTTTCCAAACCCGACAGATTTTGGATGCCATGAACCGTGACTGTGGAGTTCCCCTCACTCATTTGCAGGTAGATGGAGGAATGACCAACAACAAAATTCTTATGCAACTACAAGCAGACATTCTGCATATTCCAGTAATGAAGCCCTCTATGACTGAAACAACTGCACTGGGAGCTGCCATGGTTGCAGGAGCTGCAGAAGGGGTGGGAGTTTGGAGTCTTAAACCTGAGGATTTGTCAGTCATCATTATGGAACGGTTCGAGCCACAGATCAAGGTGACAGAAAGTGAAGTTCGTTATGCTACGTGGAAGAAAGCTGTGACGAAGTCAATGGGCTGGGTTACAACTCAGTCTGAAAATGGTGATCCTACCATCTTCTCTAGTCTGCCCTTGGGCTTTTTTATAGTGAGTAGCATGATAATGTTAATTGGAGCAAGATATATCTCAGGTATACCATAATAATACCAAGATGGATTCCCAACATGTGAGCTTTTTACATAATGAAAGAATCCAGCAAGTCTGTCTCTTAATATGATGATGCTATCATAGACTCTGATTTTATTTATAAACCACTTGCTGCATGACTTATGGGAACCCCAAAAGTAGACCTGTGGCTTGAAATAAATAAATTACAGTAAAACACACTAGAAAATGTGTTGTTGTTGTTTTTTAACAGGTTGGGCCAGCCACTCTGGGAGCTAACCCCTTCTATTTTCATAAAATCCTGCTCTGTGTCCTCTCAAATATAGGATAGTCAGATTCTGTGAAATCTTTCATTAAATATTTTCTAACACGGAATAAGATTTGGTTCTCTGTGCTACACACACTTAATTAAAAGGTGTAACTAACTTGCTAAAACTGAGGGACTTGTTGTTGTTGTTTTTAGAAACCCCCCAAATCCTCTTTTGTATACATTAAGGAGACCACAGTGTCTTGCTGAATGTTTAATGGAAACATGAGTTCTTACAATAGGCATTTAGTATTCTCATAGCTTAGATATTATCCTGGAAAATATTTGCCAAATTAAAATTCTTCAGACATTTTACGTGATCTCACTAATTACACTGATTTTCTGTTTAGAGCTTGTAAGTAGAGGACTTTTCCTTTTTAAAAAATCTCTCCATTTTATTTACTTTATTTGGTATGTATAACATACATTCTTATATACTTCATATGGAGTAACCCGGTTATAAATTAAATGTATAAGAAAGGTAGTCTTGGGGCGCCTGGGTGGCTCAGTTGGTTAAGCGACTGCCTTCGGCTCGGGTCATGATCCCAGGGTCCTGGGATCGAGTCCCACATCGGGCTCCCTGCTCTGCGGGAAGCCTGCTTCTCCCTCTCCCACTCCCCCTGCTTGTGTTCCCTCTCTCGCTGTGTCTCTCTCTGTCAAATAAATAAATAAAAAATCTTTAAAAAAAAAAAAAAAAAAAGAAAGGTAGTCTTAAAGGTACCATTACATACATAAATATTTTAGGATAAACATTTGTATATAATTTTGGGTAGTGACTAAGCATATTATTTACCAGGAAAAACTTTTTCTTAAAGAGACAGTATTTAAAATTTAAGTGTATGTTTTATGATGACACACAAAGAAGAATCTTATGATTTCAACTATATTTCTTACACATTACCTTTTTATTTAATTGCCTTAGCTGGATATATGCTGTAGGAAAAAAAAACTGTGGAATACTATGGTAAATATTATTTTTAAACAGAAAGAAAAGAATTGACTGCTCAAATAAAAATAGTATTATAATATGGATTTTAAACATATGTAAAAGAAAACAAAAATAGCAACAAAATTGGAAGTGGAAAAATGGCAGTGTAATATTGTAAGGTTCACATACCATATGGGAAGTGGTATAACATCATTTGAAGTTATACTGATAATTAAAGATGCATATTCTACATCCTAAAATAATGCAACAAAAAGGTATAATTAATAAGCAAATTAAGCACGTAAGCTAGAACTATAAAAATATTCAGTTGATCCAAAAGAAGGCAGAAAAGAGATGAAAAAGGATAAAAAATAGAAAACAATAGCAGGAAAATATATTTAAACCTAACCATACCAATAAGCATATTAATATAAATAAATACCTCAATTAAAAAGAAAGATTATCATATTAGATAAAAAAGAAAGACTCAAATATACACTGCCTCCAAGAAACACATTTTAGATATAAAGAAAAAATAGTTAAGAAACAGGATAAAAAAAAAATTACCGTGCTGTTAATCAAAAGAAAGAGTGACTATATTAATATCAGAAAGTAAATTTTATAGCAAGTAATGTTACCAGTGATAAGGTCACTTGCAATGATAAAGGGGTCAGTTCATCAAGGAGACATAACAATCCTAAATATATATCCTAATAACAGAGCTTCAAAATACATAAAGCAATATCTGATAGAACAGAAAGGAAAAGCAAGCCTACAATTACAGTGGGAGATTCCAACATCTCTTCCTCAACACTTGCTAGAACAAGTAGACATTTAATAAGACAGAGAAGATTTAAACAATATTATCAAACAACTGGATTAGCATTCATAGAACATACCACCCAACAACAGAATATATACTCTTTTCAAGTTCATATGAAACATTTGCCAATATAGACCTCACTTAGGCCATTAACTAAGTCTTAATGAATTTAAAAGAATTTTATGCAAAGATGCTGTCTGAACACACTGAAATTATAAATCAGTTAAAAAATATTTCTAATTGATTTATAATTCCATTGTGTTCAGAGAGCATATTACTCAGCCATCAAAAAAAATGAAATCTTGTCGTTTGCAACAACATGGATGGAACTAGAGGGTATTATGCTAAGTGAAATAAGTCAATCAGAGAAAGACAATTATATGATTTCACTCATGTGGAATTTAAGAAATAAAACAGAGAAGCATAGAGAAAGGGAGGGAAAAATAAAACAAGACATAATCAGACAGGGGGACAAACCATAAGAGACTCTTAACCATAGGAAACAAACAGCGTTGCTGGAGGGGAAGAGGGTGAAGGGATGGGGTAACTGGGTGATGGACATTAAGGAGCACATGTGATGTAATGAGCATTGGGTGTTATATACAACTGATGGATCATTGAACTCTACCTCTGAAATTAATAATACACTACATGTTAATTAATTGAATTTAAATTAAAAAAAGATTTCTAGAAATTCTCCAAATATTTGGAAACTAAATAACAAACTTTTAAATAATCCCTGAGTTTAAAGAGAGAAAGAGGGAAAACAAAATATTTGGAACACAATGAAAATAAAAACACAACATATCAAATTTATGCTAAAGCAGTACTTAGGGAGACATTTATAGGTCTAAAAACCTCTATTAGAAGAGAGAAAAGGTTTAAAATTAATGATCTCAGCTTCTATCTTAAGAAACTGGAAATAGAATATAAATTAAATACAAAGTAGGTAGGAAAAAAAAGATTAGAGTAATAATCAATGATACAGAAAATAGCAAAACTCAATATAACCAAAAGTTGGTTCTTTTAGAATATCAACAAAATAATATATGTATCACGACAAAGTTAGGGGATTATAAAGCCAAAATAATGAATCAGTGCAATTAGAAAACTCAATGTACTTCACCATATTAACAAAGAAAAATCACATGAGACACAACTACCCACTGGTTAGAATGCCTAAAATTAAAAAGATAACCACAGCAAGTGTTGGTAAAGATATAGAACCTGAATTTCTCATATGAGTCTGCAGAGATGTAAAATGGTGCAAATATTTTAGAAAATAGTTTAACAGTTTTTTTTAATTAAATATACATCTATCATATTATCCTAGGTATTTACCCAGGAGACATGAAAACATATATTCATACAAAGATTTGTTCATATCCCTTTACTTGTTATAGCCAAAAACTGGGCACAACTCAAGTGTCCACCAACAGGTGAATGAATAAATAAACCATGGTATATCCACACAATGGAATACTACCCAACAACTCTTCATACACACTATAATATAGATGAATTTCAAAATAATTAAGTTGAGTGAAATAAGCCAGACAAAAAAAGTATATACATAGTGTTCGATTCCATTTATATACAATTCTAGAAAATGCAAGCTATTGAATAATGACAGAAAGCAGTTCAGTGGGCTGCCTGGGAAAAGGGGGGATGAGGAGTTGGCAGGAAAGTATATGAAGCATGATTACAAAGGGGCACAAAGAAAATTTGTGCAGTGGGGAGATGGTTATGTTCATTATATTAATTATGGTGATGGTTTCAAAGGTGAATATATATGTCAAAATTAATCAAACTGAACACTTTATGTGCAATTTTTTATGTCAATTATAACTCAATAAAACATTTTAGAAAGAGAAAAAAATTTATCTTCAAATTCAGAAGGAATATAACCAAAGTTTGTTCAAGTAAGTTAATCTTTGCTCTTCTCTATTATGCATATTGATGTAACCTCACTGAGTCTACAGTCTGTTAACACGGGGTGTGCCAGTTTCTATCTCTAGAAGGTCTGTGAGCTTTATTCGAAGTCATTTGTGTGATTGGGCTGGAGAAGTACATGATAATGTCTAGTGTCATTTAAAACAAATTAATTTCCCATTTCATTTATCTGGCCATAATTCTCAGTCTGGGACCCATTGCAAATGACCTTACAAAGAGTCACAAACAAAAATATCATAAGAAAATAAGGCTAAAAGTTCTCAAATTCAGTGTCTCATTCTCACCTTTTCAATATTATAATCCTGTGATTATCAGCTTTCCTTTTTTTATATCTTTGCCTATAATTATAAGTCTCATTTTCATAATTTAACTTATGTGGTATTGGTAAATTACAGTACTTTGCCCCAAGGCTATAAAGGAGCTTCTGTATATTCTATCATAAAATTAGCTAATTAATAATTTCTCTATATTCCACTAAGCAGAACTACATAGTTAAGTTATGATGATCAGTTCTCCTTGCATACATGTTATGAAACAGCAAGTCATCATTTAATGTCAGGCATATGTGTGAATGAGAGAGCATGAGCTCAAACACTAACCAGGAGAATGAAAAGAATTTATTTCTAATACTATTTTCCAAAGATTACAGTTTGTGAGTCAAAATAAGTCATGTAGGTCAGAGGTGCGGAGTAAGTATGGAGAAAGAGAAAGAAAAAGAAACAAAGAAGACCCTGAGAAGAAAGGAATGTTAAAAGTATCCAAAGAGAAACAAGCTGTACTATTAAGTCTAATTAAAGACACCCTATGTAGTATCCACGTAGAAGCAGCACTAAACAGCTAAATCATTTCTAGCTTAGCTCTAGGACAGGCAACTATATATATCAGACTTAGAAGGATAAGCAACTTTCCCTCCTCGCCCCATAGAGAATTCTAAATTATTATCTGTTTGTGCCTAATTTCTGGTGCTTACATTATCACTTTGATATTAATATCCATAATCTTACAGGAAAGCGATTGTTTCCCTCACTGGTAAGCCCTGGTTCTCAATGCCTAAGTATAAATGCTACATTAAACAATCCCCATTTAGGTGGAACATTATGCACCAACTCTATGACTGTTAGATATGGAAAATTGGTTTCCATGCCCCTTTTTTTTTTAATCATATGAACTAATAAGATCCCCTAGTGTAATCTTCCAGCAAAGTCTGGAGTAAATACAATATAATCTCAGTCAGTCACTAAAATGACAGTCACTAAAATGACAGCTCTCTAGTCTATTCTGATTGTTTCAATCAAAACAAAATGAATAAACTTAATAAACTTAATGTTTAAATATTCCCTCAGAGTTTCCATCAACAACCTTTACAGCCCAATTTATTTGAGCCTTGGAGAAATTGCATGTGATCCTTGTCCTCTATGTGTTTAGCATATATTACAGTTCATTATCATTTCAGCCCTCAACAAACTGATTTATTTTACAAAAAGAAAAAAAGAAAAGAAGAACTTGACCTTTGGTGGGAAAAAAGTGCAGAGTGATAAGACTGTGTTAATCTTTTATTAAACTATGAAATTCATTTTATTGTAAGCTATCCACACATCTTTCTTATACTCAGTTATTAAAATATGTTTTTCAAGTGTCATAGGAAATCCAAGTTTGGAAAACATTTACAATGCCCAAAATAGTACAGAGACACTTAGTATATGTCTAGACTAGTAGCTTCAAAAATGAGGTAGGCAAAACCAGGACAGAAATGTTCTAGTGATCACAAATAAGGATAACTGATTGGTCTAGGTTTTTCTCTGAACTGAGGTAGGTGTACTACTTAAGTGTACCTTCCTGGTGCCACCTTCATGTGGATTTAGCTAAGTGACCAGAGCAGAGGATGGGAAGACATTTTGGAGAAGGAAGCTGTGATTAGGTTCTCTCTCTCTCTTTGTGGTTATAATTTTTGTCTGGCCTCAAGTGTATTTCACTGAATAAACTAATCACTTCTCCCTAACTCTATTTCAATAGGCCATGGATATCTACTATCAGCTCAATTTCACAGTCGAGAACATTGAGGAAAAAACAAGAAAATCACCTTCCTAATCCAAAAAAAGATATAGTTTTAAGTTTTAAGAGAAGATTCATCTGGGGAATATGATTACTTGCATAGAATTTAGTATTTTTGAAAAAGAATGTTTTCAAAGAAAACCCCAAGATGACTTTGACAATATTAGAAGAGCCCGGAGTTGGAAAGGGCTTGAGAGACCATCTAGTCCAACATCGTCTAATACAAAGAAGTGAAAACTGTAAAGCATAAACATGTTGGGAGCAAAATTAAAATCTAAGTTTTTAGATTCTAATGTTCCTTTAGCTTCACTCAACTGATAGAGCTTTTCTTGGACTTTGTCTACCTCAAACAACTCTGACTTTTAACAAGATGTACTTTACTTTAACAAGCAAAGGGGATAATTTGTGAATTTTTTATGAAAGTTAAGAGTTGGTGTACCCTCACACATTCATACATACAGACAATTTTTATGGCCACTAAAGTAGGCACATCCTAGAAGATTCTGAACTACAATGAAACCATTCTCTATTCTCCTGTGATTTTCTATTCCTGAAATGTTTATAGACTCTTTGGGGAGCCATTTCCTTAGTCATAAAGCACAACAGAAATTTAGGGGTACACTAGAAGCTGTACCATTCTTTTCTAGATACAAATCTTGCTACTCACCTCCAATAACAATGATAACCTTTCAGACTTACTCAGTGGATGCCTTCATTTCAGGGAGAGATACAAATTTCTTTCTCCTCCTCCTCTTCCTTCCATTCTTTGTCCTCCTCTTTGTCTTTTTTCTTTTTCCTGAAACAGATCCATTGAGTCCTATCATATGGTATTTACTACTCATATTCACAAACATCAAAAGGATGGCAATCTGTTTAATATCCTGCAGATGAACATGAGCTAAAAAGTGGCATTGGCAATCGGGCACTTGCTGCCCACTGGGCACCAAGCAGCGATGTGCTAAAGATCTGGCGTGTTGTTCCATAGAGAAGAATGACATTCATTACAATTGTATCAAAAACAAATTATATACCAAATGTTTGCCTCAGTAAGTACTTGGACGATCATTTATCTATCTTTCATTCATCCCCTCACAGCTTCTGTGTGCAGCTCTATCACTGTCAATACTTTGCCTGTTTATCGGTATGCTCCTCTTCCATTGCTTTGTGTGACTTCACTACAATGTCACCTACTTATACCAGTCCCGATGTATACAATGAGAATCATGCTATGCCTACAAATAAGAAGAACATGGATGAAAAGAGTATAAATCTTTTACAAACTAGTTTCTGTAGCATCTCATGATGTCTCATTTTTGCCATGTAATTGATAGATACTATTGGAGAACTGAGGCATTTACTTCTCACTTTCCAGATGTAGAGACTGCTACAAGAAGGTAAACTAAGACTTAGAAAAATAGAACTTCAAATTTAAAACAGATTTCTAATGGATTTCAGCTAGAAATTAGAGATCTTATATGTCAGCCCCTTATCTCAAATACATAGAAGCCAGGGTCCAAAGGAGATGATGGGCCAAGGTCTCAGGGCTAGGTTGTACCTGGAAATGCTGGGATTAGAACCTAGAGGAACTTTATTCTACACCATACACCAAGTATTCTTTGAAGATTTCAATTTTAAGAATAATATTTAGATATTTAGTGGGAGCATGGGATTTTTTTCCCTTCAACATTCAAAATCGTTTTTAGTCCAAGGTAAGGGTCTTAGGGGAACTGAATATAAAATGTCTGTTCTCTAAAGCTACACTTGCAGTGAACACAGCATAATGTATAGACTTGTAGAATGACTATATTATACCCCTGGAACTGTGTGTCAACTATACTTGAATTAAAAAAAAAAACAAAAAAAAATTTAGAAGATGAGACAAAATTAAAAAATGAAGAAAAAAGAAAATAAGCTTTAATATGCGTATCAATGATAATTGTTCAATTTAGTTCAATAATTTAACTAGATAACAAAATAAAACAAAATGTCTCCTCTCTGTTTCTTCCCCTTCATTCACTCCTTCAGTTCAGGTGCTTGATGTACTATAGTAACCTAACTTCTGTCCCACGTCTCAGATTTATCCTCTACATTTCCACCATGGTTCTCCCTCCCTTCCAGTTCCATCCCCTTTCCATCTCTGTCTCTCTCTGATTTTATTTAATTAATTTATTTATTTTTATTTTATTTTTTTCCCCCAGCACTGCAGATCTGGCTTGGAAAGTACCCAAGGGAGTCCTGGGGTCTTATCTCCACGCAGAAGCTTCTAGGCCTTTCAGCTGTAGGAGCTGTTCAGAGGCACGATGGGAAAAGGAGGTGCCTATCTCCGGGTCCTCAATCTGTCAAAGCCCTCTTAGTTCCTCCTATGAACGTTTCTTGAGCATCTTCCTCTAGTCGTTGCTCAAAATGAGAGAGTATTTATGGGCTCTGACCTTTTGATGTTGCCACAGATGTTCTTAATAATTGCAGATCTGGATGGTCAAGGCAATTAATTCGAACCTCCAGGAGATGGTGTTCTCAGGATCTGCCCGACCTTGTTCATTCCCTGCTCTTACCTGATTTTCAGCTGTTTTCCTTTTGTCATCTCTGTGATGAGAGTCTTTTCCAGACATTTGAATCCTCTCATTCCAGAGGCGTTCTGGTGGTTCTGAGGAGGCGCGGAAGGAGAGTCATCTTTCTTGCTGGGTGTGTGGGCGGACCGGACTCTGGGCCAGTGCCCGAGTGGGTCTGGAACTCCAAGCCCTCAGCTGGGTGCTGCCTGGTGGCTCTTAGCCTGCAGGACCCACGTGGCGACCTCTGCAGCCAACAGGGTTACTCAGGCGCCATCGTGTGGGCTCAGTCCAGACACAGCCCTACCTCTTTCTTGAAAAGAGACATATGATCATTTTATGTTACAGCTTTAAAGTTTGGGCTAATTTCACCATTTCCCAGATAAGCTAATTAGCATAGCATTTCAGCTCCATGTATGTGTAGTCAGCCTTTGACTTCTTTTTTTTTTAACTAAGATTTTTATTTATTTATCTGAGAAAGAGAGTGCAAGCACAAGCAGGTGGAGGGGCAGAAGGAGAGGGAGAGGCAGGCTCCCTGCTGAGCAGGGAGCCCCATGTGGGCTCCATCCCAGGATCCTGGGATCATGACCTGAACCCAAGGCAAACGCTTAACCGACTGAGCCACCTAGGCACCCCTTTGACCTGTTCTTCTAGGTTCACTTCACCCACTGTTTCACCACCAACCTGGCCTCCACCACACCTTCCAGGTTGTCTGGTCCTCTAATAAAATATCTGAGTGCCTGATGATCTCTTATTGCAGCTCAGCTCCCATGACTGAAAGTCGTGTGATCTTTTCACTCACCATGCAGCTAGCTCTTCCTGGAAGTTGTCAAATTAAAGTCACTTTTTCTAGGGAGCCAAAACTAGAGACATAAAATGAGACTTTGTTGATGGTATTTTCCCTTTCATAGGATAAATATTCTTTAATAAATATTCTTTCATCCTAAAAAGTAAATGTTATCTTTGTTATTTAGGGGTGAATAAGTGGGATTCTTGGGAAGATTTGAAGATTTGTAAAGTTTGATCACTAACCTGTTTTAAAAATCAGTTATTGTATTATAGTTTTTCAAAAACCTTTTCAATACCAAGTTACTTCAGTTTTCAATATTTCTCACTCTTTGTGTTGCTTTTCATTAATTCTTTACACTTAACCCTACTACATTACTCTAAAGATAACTCTAACCACATCAGTTAGATTAATCAAATATTTTTATTTTTTTAAAAAAAGTTTTTGCATCCAGTCTGTAATGCCCACAATGCCCACCATTTATTCCAAAATCAGGATTTTTTTTTTCTTGTATCTTTTTCTCTTCTGATTAGATTGATGCTTATGGCAGTATAGAGAGGTCAATTCATTTATGAGTTCCCTCCTCTAGTCTTTAGTTTCTCACTGATCATGATAGAAGCTTCTGAAGAAAGAGGGTTTAGCCTCACAGTAATAATCCCTCATAAAAATCAAATTGCCAGGCTTACTTTGGGTATATAATTCAGCTTATCAATGAATCAATCCATAATACTCATTAAATTCTCCCTTACGTGAGTCACCATGGGAAATATAAAAGTGGAGACTACATGGTGCCTGCCTTCTAGGACTTTATAATCTAGTAGTGGCTATGCATCATATACATAAATGACCTTGAAGTAAGCTGGTATTTGAAAAGTACTATTTAGTGAATGAATGAAAGAATGCATGTGTAAATGAGTGGATTGCATATGCAGTAAGTAAAACAGAGGTAAAGGATACCTGTATCTGGATTTAGAAGAAAAATATTATAATGGCAGAACCAGATTCCTAAGATGTGAACAAGATTTCTAAGATGGATAGGGTATCAATTGATAAAGTTGGGGAGATGAAAATAAACTTAGCTGTAGGAAATGATATGAGCAACAGCATCAGAGACAAGTTCTATCGTTTAAGCTTATCAGCTTAAACAGAGCAGACGATGTTGGAAGGAAGTGGGTAGTAAAAATTGGAGCCAGATTTTGAAGAATCTTGAATGTCAGCCTAAGAACATAGGTCTTATTTTTTCCTATAGGGACCAGAGCTCCATGAAAGGTTTATGCTGAGGTGAGTAACATGATAAAAAATCTCA
Organism: Neomonachus schauinslandi; assembly: GCF_002201575.2. Classification (NCBI taxonomy): domain Eukaryota; kingdom Metazoa; phylum Chordata; class Mammalia; order Carnivora; family Phocidae; genus Neomonachus; species Neomonachus schauinslandi. The sequence goes on from NC_058404.1 coordinate 139,956,338, forward strand.
TGTCTGTGCCTCTTTGACAGCCAGTTTCATTATTGAGAGAAGAGAGCATGGAGCAACAGTAAGAGCATAACTTGCTTGAGATCTGGGCTCCACCATTTAATGTGTGACCTCTGCTAAGTTACTTAACCTGTCTGTGCCTCAGTTTCTTCAATTCTAAAATAAAGATAATGAGTTAGATAGCAATGATGATGATAATAATTATAAGAAATAAATGGATCAACTGAGGTGCAGATGAGTTAATGTATGTAAAGTGCTTAGGTTAATACCTTGCTATTATTACTGCCATTACTGTAAAGACAGAAGAGTTGGGTGCTTCTTCACTTTCTATACTTTTAAAATTGAATCTCAGAAGAGTCACTAAAAAAGAGAAAGAATAATTACAGACCAGTACAGGCTTAATTACTGTATAAGCATGGCTTATAAACTAAGACATTATTTGGTAACCTGGATCATAGTCCTATTTATCCCTTGTGTGATTAAGAGGATGTGAAAAGTATAACTAAAGAGTGGAAAGAGAATGTTAATCAGCTTTTTTCTGGACTATAGAAACACATTTTAAAAACATTCTTACATTGGATTTGATAAGGATTTCTTGGATATAATACCAAAAGCACAGGCAACAGAAGAAAAATAGGTTTATTGGGCTTTATCAAAAGTAAAAACTTCTGTGCAACAAAAGACACTATTAAGAGAGTGAAAAGGCAATGCACAGACTGAAAGGAAGTATTTGCAAATAATACATGATAAGGGATTAATATCCACAACACATAAATAAATGCGGCTACTCAGTAACTCACAACAAAAAAACCAACCCAATAAAAAAAATGGGTGTAATAGACATTTCTCCAAAGAAGATACATAAAGACCATTAAGCACATGAAAAGATACTCAACATCACTAGTCATTAAGGAAATGAAAATCAAAACCACAAAAAGATACCATTTCATACCCATTAGGATGGCTATTATCAAAAGAAAGAAAAAGAAGAAAAACAGAAAGGAAGACACAAAGACAAAGAAAGAAGGGAGAGAGGGAGGGAAAGGAAGGAAGGGAAAGGAAAGGGGGAAAAGGGTTGGCAAAGATGCAAAGAAATTGGGACTCTTGTGCACTGCTGGTGGGAATGCAAAATGGTGCGGCCACTATGGAAGACAGTATGATGCTTCCTCAAAACATTAAACTTAGAGTTACCATATAATCTAGCAATGCCACTTCTAGGTATATACCCTAAAGAATTGAAAGCAGAGACTCAAACCGATATGTGTACACCAATGTTCATAGCAGCAATAGTCACAGTAGCCAAAGGTAGAAATAGTCCAAATGCCCATTGACAGATAAATGGATGAACAAAATATGGCATGTACAGATAGAATATTATTCAGCCATAAAAAGAGATGAAATTCTGAAACATGCTACAATATAGTTGAACCCTGAAGGTATCATGCTAAGTGAAATAAGTTAGAGACAATATTATGTGATTCTACTTATGAGGTACTAGAATAGTCAAACTCCTAGAGACAGTAGAAAAGTGATTACTAGGGGCTGGGGAAAGGGAGTAATGAACAGTTATTGTTTAATGGATCCAGAGTTTCAGTCTGGGATGATGAGAAAGTTCTGGAGATAGACCATAGTGACAGTTGTACAACAATGTAAATGTACTTAATGCCACTGAATTGTACACTGAAAAATGGTTAAAATGGTAATTTTTATGTTATGTATATTTTACCACAATTTAAAAAATTAGTCCACATGAAACTCTTTCTCTTCTTCTATGTTATATTGGCATACTAGTTTAATTGCATTGATATGAAAGTATCATTGATTATGAACAATCAGAAAACAAAAGAGGAAGATTGAATGATCTATGATAGAATTCTTATTAAAATGTCCCAAAAGAGGGGCATTTGGACGACTTAGTTGGTTAAGCATCCAACTCTTGATTTCGGCTCAGGTCATGATTTCAGGTTTGTGAGATTGAGCTTTGCATCGGGCTTGCTTAAGATTCTCTCTCTCCCTCTCCTTCTGTCCTACCCCCCTCCTCTCCCGCTCTAAAAAAAAAAAAAAAAAAAAAAGTCTTAGGACATAGGGTTTATCTTGCTAGTTCAATTATTCTTGTCTTCTTTTCAAGGAAAACATATCCTAATAATGAAGAACTTGCTGACATAGACTCTCTAAAGTTGGTTACTTTGTTTGCCTTATTATCCAATTTGAAAATAGCTCCAAATTTCAGTATTCTCTGCATAATAAACCTGAAATAATATGCATTTTAGTTTCTAGCATCTTTAAGACTCTGTAGAGGGATCTTTCACACAGAGATCAGGTCTTCCCCTGACCCTTTTCTGCTCCCTTTCTCACATCTCCTGAACAAAGTGGCCTGACCCCAGTTTGGCTCTGAAATTTTTGCTTTGTAAAGATATCCATCTGTTCCTTTCATTGTCTTCCTAGTCATATCTGACTGGATTTGGGATGTCCAAATACATTTCTGTTATTGTCAAAACTACAGAGCCAAGAACTTTTTGGACAATTAAACTGCACTATAAGCTATTGCCTTATGTGTCCTCAAAAGAATTGCCCTTGCCTGAATCTAGAACCTTTATTACTAGAGAGAATGTGGAATACTCAGCAGGAAAAAATGTATTTGGTATTACACCTGCTATTAAAAAGAATTTTAAAGATGAATACTAAGCAATGGAAAATAAAACATATCAAATGTCCAACAAATTGTGGCATTTTAAACTTGACTGTTCCTAATAGGCTGGTATTTTAGAGGTTATTATGTTTCCTGAATGTTTTTAACAGAATATATAAACTAAATGGAAAGGTATAATTCCTGTTTATTCTCTTGTAGGGTAAAATTCACAGGGCTAATTAAAAAATGCAGCAGAAAAATTTGTTGAGCTGGAGGTTCTTTGATTTTTTTTTTTTTTAATGAATAAGCATGGACATGAATGTTATTGTTTCCATTCCCAGAGATTTTCTGGTCAGTCTTGAAGTATAACTTGATTCTGAGTTGCTACCACTGAATAAAGAAGCATAGAAGTTCATTTTTTGGTAGGTCTTCTATTTTCATAAATAGAAAATTCCACAGGTTTTCTGATAAATCCATATAACTACAGGATAGAAAACTTGAGATAGTGCTATGACATCACCAGATTCATTCATCATTGTCATTTACTGACTGTCCAGTATATGCCCATTATTGTGTCAGCTAAGTGATGGGAATCCAAAGATGAGTAAGATACTTTACCTTTGAAGAATGTACTCTTTCATGGTGTGAGCAAACAAATGTGCAAATGTGATAGCTATTTTCCCCTGACTACATTATACTGGAGATAAAACTAAAGGTAAGATCATAATAAGTGTTATTTCTTAAAGGTGTCTTGTAAAATGCCATCTTTCCAAGCAGTTAGCCTCTCATCATTGAGAGATGCTCCAACCTACACGCTGAGATCACTATCTTAGAACAAAAACAACGAGGAGCATCCTATTCACAAGAATGCCATTTTCTTCGCTTCCTTTTCTTTACACAATCCTGCCTGTACCCTTTCCTCTGTAAGCAAGCAGTCTCGCCACCATCTGGGACTAGAACAGCCACAATGTTTCTTTTCCTTTCCATATCCAAAGAACATTTAAAAATATCCATGCCAGAGCCCCATCATCAGAAATTTTATTTAATTTGTTAACTTTATTGTTGTTATTATTATTATTGTTATTGTTATGGAAATGATTCTAACCTGCAGCAGGTTTGAGAACTGCTATCCTAAGTGACTTCCAACTATAATAAATTCCTTGACTCAACCAACCAAGCCAGTATACAAACAACACTGCCTTTTGGGCCTCAAATTGTTGAAAGGACTCTTGGTTCTTGGTTTTTCCATTCCTTGCTTCTGGGCTCCGAAATTTCTTCTCAACAGAGCAGGAAAAGAGACTGAGGTGAGAAGCTTGGCCATCTCTCAAGTCTACTAAAACTCATTATCCCTATCTTGCCACAGTTTCTTGTACTCAGTAAGAGTAGTCCATCCCAAGTAGATACAAAGGCAGTTGCTCAGTTACGTGAGCAAATAAATCCAGATTTGGCTAAGTCAGAATTAGAATTCTATCATATGCAACAGAAAATATTCCTAGGTAGCATAACCTCCTTCCCAGGCTGAAATTTGGGCTACCTGTTCAGAGTTCCATAAAATGTGGCACACTCCTCTAGGAATGTACATTAAATTACATCTTAATTATGTGTTTGATTATTTCTTTTGCCTGCTAGACTACAAGCTTCTTTAAGGTAGGGGCTCCCTTCTTTCTTTTTTGTTCTCCTGTAGTAGAGTTTGGTAGAGAATAGGTGTTCAACTAAAAAAAGAAGAAGAAGAAGAAAAGAAAGAAAGAAAAAACATGACGGATAAGTAAAAAATGAATTTTTCCTCATAATTAAATTTTTATATTATTTCTTTAGCAGAAATAATATCCAGAAGTCTAAACTGGCACCAAAGAAACTCTGTTTTAATTTTTTTTTAATTTACATAATATTACATAATATTACTATTTCTCAGCACGTCAACAACAGATCTTAAACACCACTTAGCTCTTCCATCCCCCTATGCCTTTCACCACATTCTAGAACTCAGTATCTGTCAGAAAGCTGGTGGTATTTTAAGTCAGGTATGAGACACAGTAAAAAAAAAAAAAAAAAATCTAAGCCTAGAATTCCCCAGGCACTAAATTTTATCTACTGTAAAAACTGTGTGTTCTGAAGAATTCAATCTACCACTGAATACATTTTGTTAGTCTTTCTTCATTGGAAGCTAAAGGGTCAACGAAATTACTCCAGCTATGGCTAGCTGTCAAACAGAAGAAATTTGATCGTATGCTTTGTTTCATCTGTATTTATTTTTGTCTGAATTTCCTTTACTCAAGATGTAGTACATTTCCTAAATGACACACTTCGTGATTATACTAAAGAACAACTGTGTATGAAATACCATACAGGTTTCCCCCACGATCTGAAAGATCACTTTATACCACTTTGCTTTAAAGAAAGTACTACTTTAATACCAATATTTGCTAACAGACTCTGAAGAGCATTTTAGCTTTTATGAAATGGTAATTGCTTCTTTGGTTTATGTCATTTCAGCTTACAAAATGTTTTATAGGAATGTTCTACACTTTCAGATAGTGGGGGAAACCTGTTTTGGAAAAAAATCAATATTGACTAATAAAGATAGAGCTATTGAACAGTGGAACATTAGCCAGAGTCTTGTTTGCAATTTAAAATCCCAAAGTGTAAATTCTCTCATTATATAAACTAGAAAAAATCTTTGTGTGTCCGAATATGTCATCACTGTACTGAGGTGATCATGACAAGCTCTCAGAATGCCAGATGTATTAATATATGATGTGAACAATGAACTGAATAAATAGGGAAGCTGTGAAGATAATTCAAGGAGTCCATCCTTGTTCCAAATGAGCAGGAAATTCTAATATAATGAGTGTTAGACAATTTTAAGGTTAACTAAAAGTTTTCTTTATAACTTTTAGTAATTACATCTTAAATTTATCTTGGATTCACACTTCAGACTCCTGTCAAAAAGTTAAATTGAAAACAAATATACTCTTGTAATAACTTAAGTCTCAAGTAAAGTAAAATATCCATATACCAGCTAGCCAATTTTTTGGTTATAACTGCTTTATTAAAATTGATAGACCAACAGATGATTTTTTAGTCTTTTTCTGTCATTCCCTTTCTTTCTTTTTTTTTTCCCCCAAAGCAATGGACTGGATTACTTTTATAGTATGGCAAAAATCTAGCAAAAAAAATTATGGAAGGAAAAAGGTATTATAAACTTTGGATATGTGAAGTGGACAAAGAGATTAGACCCATCCTAAAGGTTTTAGTCCTTAGCATGATCTTCCTGCAGTGCTTTCTTTTTTTTTTAATTATTATTATGTTATGTTAATCACCATACATTACATCATTAGTTTTTGATGTAGTGTTCCATAATTCATTGTTTGTGTATACCCAGTGCTCCATGCAGAACGTGCCCTCTTTAATACCCATCACCAGGCTAACCCATCCTCCCACCCCCTCCCCTCTAGAACCCTCAGTTTGTTTTTCAGAGTCCATCGTTTCTCATGGTTCGTCTCCCCCTCCAATTTCCCCCCCTTCATTCTTCCCCTCCTGCTATCTTCTTTTTCTTCTTCTTTTTTTTTAAATATATATTGTATTATTTGTTTCAGAGGTACAGATCTGTGATTCAACAGGCTTGCACAATTCACAGCATTCACCATAGCACATACCCTCCCCAATGTCTATCACCCAACCACCCCATCCATCCCACCCCCGACCACTCCAGCAACCCTCAGTTTGTTTCCTGAGATTAAGAATTCCTCATATCAGTGAGGTCATATGATACATGTCTTTCTCTGATTGACTTATTTCACTCAGTATAACACCCTCCAGTTCCATCCACGTCATTGCAAATGGCAAGATTTCATTCTTTTTGATGGCTGCATAATATTCCTTTGTGTGTGTGTGTGTGTGTGTGTGTGTGTGTGTGTGTGTGTGTATATATATATATATATATATATATATATATATATACCACATCTTCTTTATCCATTCATCTGTCGATGGACATCTTGGCTCTTTCCACAGTTTGGCTATTGTGGACATTGCCTTGCAGTGCTTTCTATCTGCCTCAGTCAACAGTGTCACTAGCCAGTCTTGGACTCCAGAAACGTGGCAGTCCTATTTGACATGTCTCTCCCACATAGCTCATTGCTATCTAGAGCATATCCATATTCTCACAAAATCCTACCAATCTTAGATCATAAACATTTCTTAAATCCATTCACATTTGTCCAGCTCTGCTACTAACCCTAGTTCAAACTGCCACTGTTTCTCATCAGATGTATTTACTAGCATCCGAACTCTGCTCTTATCCTTCCTGGTCTTCTCCAGGTTCTTCTGCACTTTAGAACCAGAGTGATTTGTATGTTAAAGTGCAAATTTAATCATGTCTCTCATCTTCTTTTGCACTATTCTTAGGATAAATACCAAAACCTTCAACATTAGCTTCTCGGCTCCATGTGGTCTGGTCCTGCCTCATCTCCCACCAAGGCCCCCTCATTCTCTGTGCTCTAGACACATGATCTTACTTTAATTTCTGGAACACATGATCTCACTTTAATGGCAGTTGTCTATAGTGAATCTATATCTAGCACAGCACCTGGCATGGGGTAGATGCAATAAATATCTTGATGAATGCACAGGATGAATGAATGAATGAATGCAGGAACGAATGAAGTATAATGTTGCAGGATAATGTCATACTGAGCAGATACGTAGTTCTAGAACTTCTGCTCTGTCATGCATAATACATATTTTGTTTTCTTCACAAATAAACCACTGTCAACACTATTGCATAATATGTAAAGAATAAAGGTTATAACTCAAAGAATTAGTTTTTTCCTTGATTTCCATGAAGAGATATTCACCTGCACTATGATTGGGAATACAAAGGCTACTTTATTTATCATATACATTAATTAAAATATCATTCATTCAGGGCGCCTGGGTGGCTCAGTTGGTTAAGCGACTGCCTTCGGCTCAGGTCATGATCCTGGAGTCACAGGATCGAGTCCCGCATCGGGCTCCCTGCTCGGCAGGGAGTCTGCTTCTCCCTCTGACCCTCCTCCCTCTCATGCTCTCTGTCTCTCATTCTCTCTCTCTCAAATAAATAAAATCTTTAAAAAAAATAAAAAATAAAAAATAAATAAAATATCATTCATTCAGAGTTTTAACCCACAGAAAATATCTCTTATGAAGATGTTAAATAATAAATTCATACACACAGAAAAACTCACATTTTGACTGAGAAAGGCACAGATGCTTTTCAGAGTAAAAATAACTTCAACAGCAATTTCTCTGAAGAATACAATTTTAAAATAGAAGTGTGGTTCAGGTTATTTTCTGAATGGGGTTGCTGAATTGATTCTGAACTGGGAGTTGTAATCTAATCAGGTCAATCTAGCCTATGATTCAGCAGATAGAAACTCAGTTGTGTGGAGGAGGGAAAATTAGGAGAAGATTAATATTTACTATGAAGTACACAATGTAATGAGGATTTAATAGATACTCTCTCTTAATCCTTACAACAACCTGGAGGGTTACCTGCCATTTTCTCCAGTTTACTGCTAGGAAACAGAGCCTGGGAGGTTACACAGATATTAAAGGGCACATGTAGTATTTGTCTGACTCCAAAGCCATCTCTTGATTTCTTGTGATTAATTGCAGAGCTCCCCTTCTTATTATTCCTCCTCAATGACCACCACAGACCCTTCTTACCTTCTGGGATTATTTTTCTATATAGATTTCCAAGTGACTGAACTCCTGATACTCCAACAGTTACTGTTGTTACTCCAAGTTACTCCTCACTCTAGTTATGAAATTTACTTTAGTGCTGTCTTGATGGCTTCATTATTTTCATTTCTACCATTCTCTGTATGAGAAGATTCATTAAAGATCAACCATTGGCTTAAAACTCTTTTTTTCCTTTTGACAATTTATTGTCATTTATCTGAATAGAAAATGTTGAAATTTGAGGATCCTGGTTTCATCAAATACATTTGTCACAAAAATACTCCTGTATATCTTCAGTGACCTTTTAATTATAGGTTTAATATAACCTCTCTCTAAAGGCTGTATGTTAAAGGCTTATTTCTGGGATACTCACCAAGTTTCCTGTATTCTAATTGGACTTCTCACACTGTATTATAAATTCTAAAGGTAATCATTTTAAAACCAAAAGGTTATAATAACAAATATTTGGACAAAGAATAAAATGTTCTGATGTCTTCTAAACAGTGTAGATTATCAGACTCACAGATTTTCTTTTAATGTTATAAAATCAAAGTCAATCACAGAGATGATTGGCTGGATTTTTAATTTTCATATGACTTGTCTCTAATTTCTAAGGCAACCCTGTTTGAATTAACCAATTAAGATGCAGGCTCCAGTTTTATATTGCCAGTAACTTGCTAAGCATTTCATTGCCAGCTGTCTTTCTTTCTGTCTTTTCTGTAAGACAGGAAAAAAAAAAAAGTACTTGTTTTTTCATGAAGGTTTTAGTCCAAAAAATGACTTTTACATTTTTGTAAAAATGGTACATGTCACAGGAAACAAAAAAACTCCATTTGACAAAGTACAGCATCCTATAGGGATAGAAGGTACATGCCTCAATATCATAAAAGCCATCTATGAAAAACCCACAGCGAGTATCATTCTCAATGGGGAAAAACTGAGAGTTTTTCCGCTAAGGTCAGGAACACAGCAGGGATGTCCACTATCACCACTGCTGTTCAACATAGTACTAGAAGCCCTAGTAGCCTCAGCAATCAGACAATAAAAAAAAATAAAAGGCATCCAAATCAGCAAAGAAGTAGTCAAACTCCCACTCTTTGCAAATGACATGATACTCTATGTGAAAACCCCAAATACTCCACCCCAAAATTGCTAGAACTCATACAGGAATTCAGTAAAGTGGCAGGATATAAAATCAATGCACAGAAATCAGTTGCATTTCTATACACCAATGAGACAGAAGAAAAAGAAATTAAGGAGTCGATCCCATTTACAATTGCACCCAAAACCATAAGATACCTAAGAATAAACCTAATCAAAGAGGCAAAGGATCTGTACTCAGAAAACTATAGAATACTCATGAAAGAAATTGAGGAAGACACAAAGAAATGGAAAAATGTTCCATGCTCATGGACTGAAAAAACAAATATTGTGAAAATGTCTGTGCTACCTAGAGCAATCTACACATTTAAGGCAATCCCTATCAAAATACCATCAACTTTTTTCACAGAACTGGAACAAATAATCCTAAAATTTGTATGGAACCAGAAAAGATCCCAAATATCCAAAGGAATGTTAAAAAAGAAAAGCAAAGCTGGTGGCATCACAATTCCAGACTTCAAGCTCTATTACAAAGCTGTCATCATCAAGACAGTATGGTACTGGCACAAAAACAGACACATAGATCAATGGAACAGAATAGAGAACCCAGAAATGGACCCTCAACTCTATGGTCAACTAATCTTCGACAAAGCGGGAAAGAATATCCAATGGGAAAAAAAAAGTCTCTTCAACAAATGGTGTTGGGAAAATTGGACAGCCACATGCAGAAGAATGAAACTGGACCATTTCCTTATACCACACACAAAAATAGACTCCAAATGGATAAAAGACCTAAATGTGAGACAGGAATCCAGCAAAATCCTAGAGGAGATCACAGGCAGCAACTTCTTTGACCTCAGCCGAAGCAACTTCTTGCTAGACACATCTCCAAAGTCAAGGGAAGCAAGGGCAAAAATGAAATATTGGGACTTCATCAAGATAAAAAGCTTTTGCACAGCAAAGGAAACAGTCAACAAAACTAAAAGACAACCAAAAGAGTGGGAGAAGATATTTCCAAATGACATATCAGATAAAGGGCTAGTATCCAAAATCTCTAAAGAACTTATCAAACTCAACACTCAAAGAACAAATAATCCAATCAAGAAATGGGCAGAAGACATGAACAGACATTTCTCCAAAGAAGACATCCAAATGGCCAACAGATACATGAAAAAGTGCTCAACATCACTTGGCATCAGGGAAATACAAATCAAAACCACAATGAAATATACCACCTCACACCAGTCAGAATGGCTAAAATTAACAAGTCAGGAAGCAAGAGATGTTGGAGAGGATGCAGAGAAAGGGGAACCCTCCTACACTGTTGGTGGGAATGCAAGCTGGTGCAGCCACTCTGGAAAACAGTATGGAGGTTCCTCAAACAGTTGAAAATAGAGCTACTGAGTATTTACTCCAAAGATATCAAGATTTGATCCAAAGGGGCACCTGCACCCTGTTTATAGCAGCATTGTCCACAGTAGCCAAACTATGGAAAGAGCCCAGGTATCCATCGACAGATGAATGGATAAAGAAGACATGATACACACACACACACACACACACACACACACACAGAGGAATATTACACAGCCATCAAAAATGAAATCTTGCCATTTGCAATGACGTAGATGGAACTAGAGGGTATTATGCTAAGCGAAATAAGTCAATCAGAGAAAGAAAATTATCATATGATCTCACTGATATGTGGAATTTAAGAAACAAGGCAGAGTCGGGATGCCTGGGTGGCTCAGCCTGTTAAGCAGCTGCCTTCGGCTCAGGTCATGATCCTGGAGACCCAGGATCGAGTCCCACATCGGGCTTCCTGCTTAGCAGGGAGTCTGCTTCTCCCTCTGGCCCTCCCCCCTCTCGTGTTCTCTCATTCTCTCTCTCTCAAATAAATAAATAAAATCTTTATAAAAAAAAAAGAAACAAGGCAGAGGCTCATAGGGGAAGAGAGGAAAAAAATGAAACAAGATGAAACCAGAGAGGGAGACAAACCATAAGAGACTCTTAATCATAGGAAACAAACTGAGGGTTGCTGGAGGGGAGGGAGATGGAGGGATGATGTAACAGGGTGATGGACATTGGGGAGGGTATGTGTTGTAATGAGCACTGGGTATTATGTAAGACTGATGAATCACAGACCTGTACCCCTGAAACAAATAATATATTATATATTAAGTAATTGAATTAAAAAAAAAACCTCTCAAATCATCAACTTTTATTGAGCATAAATCCTGTGTCAATTAATAGGTGATAGAGAGAATAGATTTTATTTAAACATGGAATCATACTATATTACAATAAAGTAATGTCAAAAATAAATTCAAACTTCGATAAGGAGAGACTTACCAGAAGAAAGACCGTTGCAACTGGGAGAAACTTCCAATCTCAGAAATCTCCAAGCATTTCAAAAATCAGACAGAAAAAAGTCTTTTCATGTGCAGGATAAGGAGCATTGTTGCAGGTTGAATTTTGTCTCCCAGAAAGGTATGTTGAAGTCCCAAACCCCAATTTCTCAGAATGTGACGTTGTTTGGAAATAGTCATTGTGGACAGTCAAGATGTGGTCATACGGGAGTAGGATGGGCCCTTCATCCAATATGACTGTAAGATCATGTGAAGATACAAAGGAAGAATACCATGCAGCCGGATACTGGAGTGATGTAGCTGTCAACCAAGGAGCACTAATGATTAACAGCCACCAGAAGCTAGGAAGATGCAAAGGAGGATTGTACCCAGTGACTGCTGATAACTTGAAGACTTTTCAGACTTCTAGCCCTCCACAGGGTAAGAGAATTAAGTTCTGTTGTTTTAAGCCGCCAGGTTTATGGTAATTTGTTACAGCAGACCTAGAAGACTAATACAAGGGGTAAGTAAAGATTAGCAGAAACTTTAAGAGGAAGTTGGGCAAACAAGGAGAAATGACCAATGGAGCCTGAAGGGAAAAGTGCCCTGCTGTGCTCAGCCGGTTCTTGGAATAAACTGGTAACAGGGGGCTTGTCCTTCTTTTTAGTGCTTGCTCAGGCTGGGCGGTAATCAGAACTCACAGGAAGGAAAGAAGCCTGACTAAAGCTTAATCAAGACAAGGCAGATGTAAGAAATGGGCAATTGTGAACACTTGGTCAGTATGGAATTCATTTGATTTGAATTTCAATGGAAAAAATAAGAGAAACTGAAGAAATTGAGGTATTTCTGCACAAGAAACACTTCAATTTCCAAAAGATTTCTTTATAATGTAAAGACTGTTATGTAAGAGGTCAGAGTTCATGGGGGTTTTTTGTTTGTTTAACTCTAGGGTTGAGTTTTAAACAGTAACTTTTTGACTTGATGTTAGGAGAGATGGAATTCAGCACACCTGTAAGTGCTTTTCTTTTTTTTTTTTTAAAGATTTATTTATTTATTTGAGAGAGCGAGAATGAGAGAAAGAGAGTACATGAGAGGGGGGAGGGTTAGAGGGAGAAGCAGGCTCCTCACCGAGCAGGGAGCCCGATACGGGACTCGATCCCCGGACTCCAGGATCATGACCTGAGCCGAAGGCAGTTGCTTAACCAACTGAGCCACCCAGGCGCCCACCTGTGAGTGCTTTTCATGGGGAGCCTGCTTCTCCCTCTCCCTCTGCCTGCCGCTCCCCCCTGCTTGTGCTCTCTCTTTCTCTCAAATAAATAAATAAAATCTTTTTAAAAAATTAGATAATAGATATCTATATGCTGTTTTGATTTTCAAATTAAAATTTTTTAAAGAACTTTACTTATTTGTTTGTTTTTATTCTCTTTTTTTCTCTTAGAGTATCAGCTATACCTTTGTGGGATCCCTATTGATGAAGTTTTATTCCTATTATCAACTCTAAGGTCATTTTCATATTCTTGCTCTTTCCTATTTTCTTTTGAGTGATTTCTTCAAGCCTATTTGTACTGGTGTCCCTGACATAATGTTATTCATGTTTATTCTAGTTTGAGGGGGGTATCTAATATAACCTATGTGTAATTCAATTTTCTTCTCTCAATTTTGTTTTGAATGATTTCTTCAAGCCTATCCATGCATTGTGTCCCTAACTTTCTTTAATTCACATTTATTTTAGTTTTTGGTTTTTCCGACGTTTCATGTCTCTATTCATGTGTATTTTTGTCTTCCATATCTATTTTAAGCTCTAGCTCATAATTTTTAATCTTTTTGTTGCTTTATAATCTTTGTATCCTTGTGTTTCCTTTTTCAGCTCTCTCTCTCTCTGCCTGGGTGGGTGTGTGTATGTGTGTGTATGTATATATATATATATATATATCTGTTAGAACTGCTATAAAAAATACCACAAACTGAGTAGCTTATAAATAACAGAAATTTATTTCTTACAGCTCTGGAGGCTGGAAGTCCCAGATCAGGGTGCCAGCATGGTCAGGTAAGGGCCCTCTTCTGGGTTGCAGACTGCCAACTCTCTCTGTATCCTCACCTGGCAGAAGGAGAAGGAGCAGGAGAGCTCTCTGGTGTTCCTTTTATAAGGCATTAATCCCATTCAGGAGAACCTGACGCTATGACCTAAGCACCTCCCAAAGGGCCTGCCTCCTAATACTATCACACTGGGTGCTAAGATTTCAATATATGAATTTTGGGAGGACACAAACATTCAGACCATAGATATATAGAGAGAGAGAGAGTGAGGAAGAGAGGGAGAGAAAGAGGAGAGAATTTTAATTTCTTTGACAGAATATGGACAATTATTTTCATGCAATTGTCTATGTCTCTTTGGATGATTACTTGCATTATGTATGTCTAACACTCATTGAGTATTTGCTATTTGCAGGCACACTTCTAAGCCCTTTATGCTCATTATCTCATTAGATATAACTGCTTCATTTTTTTGCATATGCTATTCTACTTTATTTGAACATTTCTTTTTGGTTCTTAGTGGAGTTTGAAGGAATGCGACAAGTTATTTATTGGAGATTATAAAGCAGCATGGCCATGACAGAATTGCAGAATAAGCTGAAGTCTTGTCAAAAGACTCTACTGGGCTTATGTCTCCAACATCGCCTTCCAAAATATATTATCTTTTTACACCCTTGAGACATTTTCCCTCTGTGTTCTTATAGCTGGTGTTGCACACAGAGAAGCACTTGATATCCATTGCAAACTGGCCCTTACCATTTCTTCTTTCTCCTTCACTTTATTCCACTTCCACCAGTGGCAAAGTCATGACTCACCTTTCTTTGCTCAAGCGAGCTTAATTCTAGACCGGGAATTGCAAACTTGAGTGCCTACAAGGACCCAATATACAGACATTATAAGTACAGCAGCTTTGATAAGCCAGTCTATTTTTTACATTAAAAAGAAAAGTCTTTTAAAGATTAAATACAGACATTTTTCTCAATTTCCTTAGTCAAATTCCACTAAAAACAAAAAAGTTAGGAGGGCATGTGTTGTGATGAGCGCTGGGTGTTATATGCAACTAATGAATCATTGAACACCACGTCAAAAACTAATGATGTACTATATGTTGGCTAACTGAACATAATTAAAAAAATAGTTACAAACAAAAAGATAAAATACACACACAAAGCCGAAAAATAAAAGTATGAGGAATAGACACAGTGTGCTGATCTCAATGAAATAAGGAAGCTAACACAGTGCCAAAGCACAGACCATTAAGCGCACAGGCAAACACTGAGAAGGCTTCAGGAAGCAGAGACAGCATGCAAAGAAGCAACACCCCACACTTCTGACCTTGAGGAAGACACAATTCTTCCCACAAAATAAATATCCCCATCCTGAAAGCCATATCCAATAATTCTATCGATCTATCGATCTGTCTTTTTAAAAATTCTTCAGTGCTTACTCTTCCTGTTGCTGTGGTTTACATAGTCACACTCATCTCTTTGGAAAAACATTATTTCCTTTCTTAGGATAGGGAGAATAAAGCTACCAGCCATTAATCCTACTTATCCTCATAAAGTGCAACTGTTACCTGCTAATGTAGTAGTTGTCAATTTGGAACTCTTAAAGCAGTTTCTCATATGTCAAAACATCAAAGGTAGATTATAAGCTTTCCTGACAAATTGCATAGAAACAAATAAACATAACTTTTTCTTTCCACTTGGGATGAAATGTTACTAATCAGAGCAACAAGACTGATTTCTAATGTTGATCTGACAGTTACTGTCATTTTAACTTTTAAATGGTGTGGCATCTGAATTATTTGTTGACAAATTCAATTTATTTTATAGATTGAACTTTTCAAAACGTGAGACTCATTTTCATGATACTATATCTTATTATAATAAATGAAAGTTTAAAATCAATATATATGTCCAGCAATTTTGATGTATTGAAGTAAATGTTAAATAACCATTAAAAATATTTCTGAAACATTTAATAAAATACAAAATGTTCAGGATATAATCATAAGAAGAAAGAAAAATGGATACAAAATCATATTTACATTGTCTCGGTTTTGAAAAAATATAACATATATATAAAGTAAAATGACAGGGAATAGACTATTAATTGTGATTTCTTTGGGTCGTGAAATTATGAATGTTTCCTTATTTTTTTCTTCATATTTTCATTGAATTTTCTAAATTGTCTCCATTAGACATGGGTTTTATGATAAGGACAAATAAAATTTTAAAAGCGATCTATAGAAGAAAAAATGGAAGAATAGCCCTCAGTAATGAAAAAGTTTGGAATTACTACCTTATGCTGTAGTGGAAATTAGCAAGATAAAAAGAGAGGTAATTATTTTATTACTTTCTTCCAAGATGACTCTAGAGCTTCCCTTCAAGCTTTAACTCTCACTAACCTAAAATGATCTGTTGGTTACTTGACCAGCCTAGAACAATGTTCAGTCTCAATGTAAGAAGAGATGTGAGGGGAGCTTGGGTAGCTCAGTCAGTTAAGCATCAACTCATGATTTCGGCTCGGGTCATGATCAGGGCCAAGAGTTATAGCCCCGTGGTGTCTCTGTGCTCAGTGGGGGAGTCTGCTTAAGATTCTCTCTCCCTCCACCTCTGTCCCTTCCAGCTCGCACTCTCTCCTTCTCTCTCCCTTGCCCCCCAAAAAGAAGAGATGTGACATGCATCCTTAAATTCTGAAAACAAAAATGGTAAAATGAATAAAATTAACGAAAATAATCAAAGGAACTCTAATTTTTAAAAAATTAGCACTTTCTTTCCTTCAGTATGTTGAAAAAAATACACTCTGGTAAACTCTCAGGTTTTCTACATCCTCTTAACATTTATGCCATACTTGCTAGTAACAATAATAATACCAAAAAACAGTATGTGTATAGCACTTTTGAGATGATAATCATATTATATGATTCAGTTTTTATTTAACAAAACAACTAGAAATTGTTAAATACAATATCTATGATCTCAAATGAAACAAAAGATATTTAGTAAAGAAATAATTTAGTTCTTAGTTGAAAGGGCCCTAGGATAACAATAAAAGGGATTTTATATTAAAATGAGTGAAACTTCGGGGCGCCTGGGTGGCTCAGTTGGTTAAGCGACTGCCTTCGGCTCAGGTCATGATCCTGGAGTCCCTGGATCGAGTCCCGCCTCGGGCTCCCTGCTCAGCAGGGAGTCTGCTTCTCCCTCTGACCCTCCCCCCTCTCATGTGCTCTCTCTCATTCTCTCTCTCTCAAATAAATAAATAAAATCTTTAAAATAAATAAATAAAATGAGTGAAACGTCTAATTTTTTTAAAAGATTATATTTATTTATTTGACAGAGAGAGACACAGCGAGAGAGGGAACACAAGCAGGGGGAGTAGGAGAGGGAGAAGCAGGCTTCCCGCCGAGCAGGGTACCCGATGAAGGCTCGATCTCAGGACCCTGGGATCACGACCTGAGCTGAAGGCAGCCGCTTAACGACTGAGCCACCCAGGCGCCCCCCAATTTAATAAAACTATTATTATATTTACAGGCTTTAGGTGAAGAAAAGTTGCCTAGGTTCAAATTTTAAGCATTACCAATCCGCACAATGAAGAGACAAAATTGCAACTGAGGCAAAGGAGAAAAAATTAGCACTCTGCTGAGTCCTCTGTTTATTACTATGCCTAATGTAAGTCAGAATTCACTGTAGTTCCAAAAAGTGCTCTGAGAAGTATTTGATTAGTTATCTGAAAGAAATTCTTTAAATATCTACTTATTTGGGGGAAGCTATATTTCTAGTAGGCACTTTATAATGGTTGTTTTGCTCCTGGACTTTCTTTTAAAAAGCATATCGAGTCATTTTACCGTTAAACCCTATGTGTGTATACATTTTGCTCCTGTGTGAATTCTTCTTCAGGGAAAGCCTTTACCTCAAAGCATTCCAGTAGGTTTCCAAGGCTCTTGTTCTCAGAAACAAAGATGAGGTCAGTAAGGGAACCTCAACCCATTCAGCAGTAGGGTCTTTGTCAGCTATCACCAACAGCAGGGTTTATGACAAATGAGGAGCCAGGCTTCCAGCTGAATTTCAGTGTAGTTATTTTTGTTTTAATGTATGTGTGAATCAATTAATCCTGTCATAGAAGGGCATCGTAAACTGTGTGCCAGAGTTAATGAGTCAGCCATTATCACATCATTACCCCAGCTGGTATAATGTAGCATGTGTTGTTTGTCATAATATACACTGCCATGCTTAACAACCATTAATTGTTTACACGAGCAGTCATATTTTTCTTCAAAGAACCTTCAGCGACTGGTTAATATTTTGAAGGCTTTTTAAGTGAATAACTATTATAAGGAAAAGATATTCTCACTAAGATAGCCCGCAGGATAAGCAACTAACTCAAGGCAAGACATTTGGAAGACAGTGCAAGTCTTGAGGACCTTTCAAATAAAATCTCAATGCCGCAGAATCAAGGAAGTCATAAGCCTGACCTGCATGACTGATCCAACTACCACCAGACATGACCACCTAAATGAAAGGAAAGATACTGTCCTAAGAAAAAGTTGGTGAGGTGGAATTGCTTATTGTTATATTTTGGGAGGACCAATGAGGCCTGTACCCAGAGTTTATGTATCACCACACCATCCAAAGTCATGGTTTACCAGCTTTCTGTGGCTTCGTTTCTGGCAATCTCTGCACATTTTCATTGGCCATATGGCTTTCTCCAGCCAGATACAGATACCACGAATAAAGGTAAAGTATCCAAAAGAGTCAGAAGCAGAAATCACAGGAACCTTTATCCACCTTAACTGAAAGCTTATTTTCTCAGTGGAGACTTGGTCATAGGTTAACTATGTCTAAATTAGCCAAGGAGATTTAATAGAAACACAAATTTAATAAAACCATGAATGATTTTACAAGCAAGTAAGAAAGTAAACTGAATATAAGGGATTGGATTGGATGCAAATAATGGGGGAAAAAATCCAATAATGTAATTGAAAGCACTTTGCAAAGTGTATACACTGCAAGTTGCTACAATAATTGCTAGAATGGTGTTCCAGTTTGTTTTTATGGTTGGTTTATAACAGTAAAATTGACCACAGAGATTTTCTCCATGTTTGGGAAGAATTAGTCCTTTCTTTTGAGAATTTCACTTTTTAGGCACTTAGCTTTAGAAATATACATGCTGCAACAGATCATATTTTTATTTTCTAAATACAAACATATACACATTTGCATTTTGAAGCTTTTTTGCTGTCCTCTATAACTGCTCTTGTACCTAATCTTCACCTACATATATTCTTCAATGACACAACAAAAGTACTTAAGACGAACAAAGAAAAGCCAAAATACAATTATCTATGATTTTATTTGGTTGGAGAAGTTTTTCTCAAACTTGAAGGCACTTAAGAATTACCTGTGATGTTTATGAAATATGTGGCTTCCCAAAGATTCTGATTCAGTGGGTATCAGTTGTGCATAAACTGGAATCAGTAATCTACATTTTAATAGTTCTCTACATGATTATGATAGAACCATAGAAATATGATTTCTAGGGTATAAATAAAGGAATTATAATAACAATAACAATAAATTTAGAAATATGGTAAAATAAAGGAAAAATAATAACGTGGAGCCAGTCAATACAATAAAACTTCCAAAATATTTTACATCATATAAAAAAGAAAACATAATATCGTGAGGTATTAAAAATATTTCAAAATGCTCTTCATGTTTTTAAAAACTGTCTTAATATTGGAATTTTTATGCACTAGTGTAACAAAAATTTAAAAAGTAAATAGTATGCATAATTCCCTTCCATAATTTGATGATCTATAATTTGGTAAAAGTATTTTCACGGAGCCAACTTCTCTCTGCATCAACACCTTCAGAAAGTGAGGTGGGGAGGGCGCCTGGGTGGCTCAGTCGTTAAGAGTCTGCCTTCGGCTCAGGTCATGATCCCAGGGTCCTGGGATCAAGTCCCACATCGGGCTCCCTGCTCAGCAGGAAGCCTGCTTCTCCCTCTCCCACTCCCCCTGCTTGTGTTCCTGCTCTCGCTATGTCTCTCTCTGTCAAATAAATAAATAAAAAATTTTAAAAAAAAAAAAGCCCTCAAGAAATTAAAAAAAAAAAAGAAAGAAAGTGAGGTGGGGAGTAACATTCAAAATAGGTCTGTGTTCTCCAATTTATTCTTCAAAAACATCCCAGTAATCTAGTTAGTACTAGAGGATCTTCCAGGATCCACAGAAGCTATTGGCAATATGTAGACTGAACCAAGTGAAATTGCCAACAGTCGTCTGTTTTGGACCCACAAAAAAAACCTGGTGATTTCATTACATTCAACCTAATATCAGTAGTGGAAAATACCTAAACCTACGTATCGAGTCCTGAACTAGAATTGCTGACACTGGAGGCCACACTGCCATTTTATAATTTTTTAAAGATTTTTATTTATTTATTAGAGAAGGGGAGAGAGAGAAAGCGTGCACGCACATGCCAGGGAGCATGAGCAGGGGGAGAGGCAGAGGGAGAAGCAGACACCCTGCTGAGCAGGGAGCCCAGTGTGGGGATGTGGGGCTCGGTCCCAGGACCCTGAGATCATGACCTGAGCTGAAGGCAGATGCTTAACAACTGAGCTACCCAGGCCTTCCCCACACCGATATTTTAAATAGAATAGGCCATGAAAAAAGGATTAATGAAGGCAAATTAGTTCTTCAGCTATTCAAGATATGTCTCATATCATGGGTGAAATAGAAATGGAAATGTGAATCTTCCTTGGAAATTAAGCAAAAAAGCTTTAAGACTCTCTTGTCTTGGGGCCTTTCCACATCCTGGTCCTACAACTGGATTGTTCTCCTGAGTGACTGGTTTCAGGTCTCAGATTCAATGTCAACTCTTCCGAGACCTGTCTTAGACATGCAATTTAAAATAAGTCATCCCCAACCCATTCTCCTTCAGAGCACCTATTTCTTTTCTGTCACACCACACATCACAGTTTGTGATTACATATTTGTGTCTTTGCTCAGGTCACAGTCTGTCTCTTCACATGCTACTCTAAGTTCAAGGAGGACAAGAACCATGCCTGTAGGGGCACAATAAAAATTTGCTGCATGAATTAGCCAGCTAAATCTACTTATTTTCCATTAATATACAAGCATCCAAATCCCTGTTTTTCTTTCCATATAAAGTGTTAGGGATATCTCAACAAATCTAATTTTACCAAATAAACATAATGGAAAGGTAATCTCATTTTCAAATGTAACTTCAAATAATTAGATTGCATGTAAATAATGAAGAACGTGAAAAGAGAAATCACTTTTAAAACTTTTTTTTTAAACTTTATTTTATTATGTTATGTTAGTCACCATACAATACATCATCGTACACTGTATAGTATCATTCTGGTCGGCAAGATATTTTGTCATGTTCTACAAACTAAATACCATCAAAACTCAGAGACCTATTTTAACTTTGAGGAGGTTTATAGCAGCTTATAGAGAAAAGAAGCTATCATATTTAACCAAGTAGAGAGGTAAACTTATTGCTTAGGATGGAAAAAAAGTAAAATTTATTGCTCATATAATTATCAGTTGGCTAATGGGTACTGACTGCCTACCAATTCCTTTGGGATACTGCTCTAGGAACATCATATAATATGGCTACATACGCAATGTTGGAGTATATATTACTCATGAGATTTTTTATCTTTTGCTTAAAAGTTGACTAATCAGTATGATGCATGGATAAAAATAAAACCACATAAAAGAAAGAGAAAAGGCAGGATATAGGGAGGGAGGGAAGGAAGGAAGGTAGGAAGGAAGAAAGAAGGGATGGATGGAGGGAGGGAGAAAGGGAGGCTCTAGAATTATACTAATGCAGTAAGAAAAATATATTTGCAAGCAAATTATGTCATTTACAATTTGTTGAGAATTACTGAACTAAGAATTCAATATTCAATGAATTCAACAAAAAAAAATAATGATTTCAGTGAATCTAATACCTTGTCTTTCTGTTTAGGCACATGGATATTTTAAAAACTGTTCTGGGGCACCTGGGTGGCTCCTTAAGCTTGTCTGCCTTAGGCTCAGGTCATGATCCCAGGGTCCTAGGATCGAGTCCCACATCGGGCTCCCTGCTTCAGCGGAAAGCCTGCTTCTCCCTCTTCCGCTCCCCCTGCTTGTGCTCCCTCTCTTGCTGTCTCTCTCTCTGTCAAATAAATAAATAAAAAGTCTTTAAAAAAATAAAATAAAATAAAACTGTTCTAGTAATTCTTGCTGATCAATTTTAATCATGCTATATTTAAGTAATCACTGCAGTTCTTCCAACATTTCACTCTTGCAAATGTTTATGAAAATATTTTTATTAGAATTATCAAAAAATATTACTCTTTTAGAGAGATAGTGAAGAGATGATCTGAGACAGTTTAAAATCAATCTCATGGACAGGATAATTTTCAAAAACTCAACTTCAAAGTGATGAAAGTGGTTTATAGAGTCCTGACCAACAGTCTTACTGCTTCTCTCTTTATATCACAAATATTAACACTCTCAATTATCCTAATTGAATAAATACCTAATTTTGCTAATAGTTTATCCATTGACCCAAATAATAAAGATGTGGAAAATAAGACAAGATAAGAAGAACACTGGAATTTAATATATCTGGTAATCACCCATCTGACTGTGGGTAGGTCACCATTATCAGGCACGTGACTTTTCCTCATTTTTTGTGAACTTTAGAATACTAACACACTGAATTCCTATCAGACTCTGATAAAATTACTGTTTTTTTAAATTTTAAACTATGAATAATTCAATGCCTAGGAAATATAAGTAAACCCCACCTTTTTTTTTTTTTTTTTTTTTTTGGTAAAAGTGTAGAAACATTTTATTGCTCATTCTGGATCATAAAAATCACAGGTCACAACTTTGTCTGTGATTTCAAATTGCCTCAAAATTGCCATAGAACTCTTTCAACATCTGATGAATGTAGTGTTTCTAATTTCTAATTATCAGAGCTGCGCAGTATATCTTTCAGGTAAATAATTTTGTTTTCAGACCTATTTCCAGTTAAAGTTCCTGGGTCAAGCCTGCTAATTGCCAAGTTGTGACTTTGATTAAAGGATACTATATCTCGGTAAGTGTCAAACTGAAGTCATCAACAACAGTAACACTGAAGTTGGCTCCATATGAGTATTCTGTGGCCCCCAGATCTGGGCACTGTCAGTTCCCCCTGCCTGGTGTGCTCTTCCCCAGATAGCCAGGGCTCCTTCCTCACCTCTTCAGGTCTCTGCTCAATTTCCTTCTCAGTGAGGCCTTTCCTGACCACAGTAGTTGGTATCGCTGACCCCCATCGCTATTCCCCACATTATTTTCCCCCCATGGCAATTCTCATAGCTGACATTATAGAGATAGATATAGATGATATAGATATAGATAGATAGATCTTGTTTATTATCTGTCTCCTCCACTGAAATGCTAGCTTCACGTAAGTGGGGATTTTTGTCTGTTTGGTTCACCGCTGTTTTCCTAAGTGTCTAGTAGATGTACAATTCATATTTGTTAAGTGTATAAATGAATGGATGGAAAAAGAATAAATGAATGAACACAAACAGCCAGCAAACAAAATTATACCCTTTGATGACAAAATGTAAATATCTATGAAAGATGTATATCGTAAGTGATTTTATGTTAGTTTAGGGGGCAAAAAGCAATAATACAAATATATTTGGGGAAGACTGGTTAACACTAGTTTTTATAGAAGGAAAAAGTCTGAAAGTTATAGATGACTGCAGGCAAATTTAAATGCAAATAAGAGCCAGACAGTAATTTACATTTGTTATTCATTATTTGAAATTAATCAGACCTATGTTAGAGACTCTTATTTTAAGTGTGAAAAAGGCCTAAATACTAAATACCAATAACCCACTTAATTAAGAAGTGTTATTAAACTTTAGTATTCATGAATTAAAATTAGAGTTATTAGAATTTACTAAACTTCTGGTATTCTGCTAAGAAGTCTGGCTGCCACACCACATTTGGCAATATCACAAAGCTCCTACTATGCATACACACACAGATAGTTGGAGTCCTCACAATTTCCATGGAGAATTCTTTGATTTTGCTTTTAATGCATGGTAGTGTTATTCTTGCTGTTTAACTATCAATTTCTATTATTTTAAGCTTTATCATTATCAATTTAGTATAATTTGCATAAATGCTAATGCATATATTTCATAGTCCTTTTTGTCCTTTTAGGTTCTTTTTTTCTATAACGGTCCATTAAAAGATGTGTTTTAAAAATATGCACCCAGTACTCATCAAAAACACCATTAAAAAAATGAAAAAGCACAGAGAGAGAGGATATTCTTAACACATACATCCAACAAAGGACCCATATCCAGAAAATATTAAAAATTCCTATAAATAAGAAAAAATAAGCAACCCAATAGAAAAATGGTTAAAACCCTTGAACAGACACCATAAAAGGGATAACCCAAAACCCAATAAATATGTGGAAAAGTGTTCAATTTATTTGTCATCAAGTGTTAGCAAGGATGTGGAGAAACTCTCATGGACTGCTGAAGAGTATAAATTTGTAAAACAACTTCAAAAATCTGTTTGACAGTATCCATTAAAACTGAACATATGCATACCTATGATTTAGCAATTCCAATTTAGGTATATACTCAGTAGTAATAGAGTCATACATATATTCACAAAAATACGTTACTAGAATGTTCATGGCCATGTTATTTCATAGCAGCATTTATCTGTAATATCCAAAACACTGGAGATTGTCCGAATAACTGCCAGCAATGGAAAATTTAAAACTATAGTATATTCACACAATGCAGTCTTATACAGCGACAAGATTGAGTGAACTGCAGCTGAATGCAGTGACAGGTATGATTCTCACAAACGTTGTTTTGAGAGAAAAAAGCTGGAAATAAAAGAGTACATATCACATTATTGCATTCATATAAAAACATACAAAACTAATCTATGCTGTCAAAAGTCAGGATAAGACTTAACTTGGGGTGGCAGAATATAAGAAATCAAAGAGGACACAAGAGGGAGACTCTGAATGTGGATAATTTTCTGTTTCTTTGTTATTGTTATTTCTTTGTTTCTGTTATTTGTTTCTGGTTACTTATGAGTGTTTAATTTGTGAAAATTCATCAGGCTATACACTTGTAATATATGCACTTCCTTGCATTAAACGGTACTGCAATATAGTCCTAATATCTCAACAAGCAGAGCCGATATATACACCCTCCCCCAATATGTAAGTTCCGTGACAACTTCATGGTTATCATTGAATGTTTTTTACCCCCTCACCAAAAAATGGAGTAGGTAGGTCTTTCACTCTGCCTACATGGTAAAAGAGCTCCTTGTCGAGGTCACAAAGAAAAAGGCTAAGGGAACTCTAGGACCCACTTCATGGGTGAGCAACCAGTGCATTCACACAGGGTTCTGTGCATAGAAGATCCCTGTGCTTGGTTTACTGCTCTGCTGTCACCATCTTGAAATTCTTGATAAGTTTTGAACAAGGGGCCTGTTCTTTCATTTTGCACTGGGTCCTGTAAATTATGCCCCATCCTGGGTAACTTGCCTCTTTTAAGTATCTGAGGTGGTCTCTATATTCAGCAATTGAGAAGTAAGCTTAAATTTTTATAGGAGAGATGTTGTTAAGAAATAAGAAAGACCTAGCAGTTCAGAAAACAGTGCCTTACATATGTACATTCAAATAGATGCACAAAAAAGAATTAATAAAAGACATTTAAAACATACTACTGGGATAAGTAATGCTAATTTTGAGATGGAAGAGAATAATTATTAAGTAGTAATGTGGAAAGATAGGCAATCAGGCCAAACAGGATGGCATATCCACCCTACCTAATTCTATGATACATTCAATTCTATTATATGTTTCAGTAATTTCTCATTAATTTATCTTAGCACATCAGAAAAACATTTTTACAGAAAATGTTCCCTTAGGAATGTTGAAAACACGGGTTAGGGGTTTGAATTAGCTCAAAGGCAAAAGATTCATCCATCCATCCATCCATCCTTCTAATCATCCATTCATTC
Organism: Neomonachus schauinslandi; assembly: GCF_002201575.2. Taxonomy (NCBI): domain Eukaryota; kingdom Metazoa; phylum Chordata; class Mammalia; order Carnivora; family Phocidae; genus Neomonachus; species Neomonachus schauinslandi. The sequence goes on from NC_058404.1 coordinate 139,982,247, forward strand.
TTCCACCCATCTTATCCCACTGGCAACAAAAAGAGTATAAACATAAATCAGACCTGGATTCCATCTGAAAGGACATACAACATTTTTATAAGTAAATATTAGGCATGATAGAAAATATGTTCTTAGAGATATATTTGTTGTTCAGGAAATTTGGAGAAAAAGCAAACATTTCAGGCTAGGAAAAATCAGACACGCTTTTATAGAAAACAGTGCCTATATTGTGATTTGAAAGCTAGATAAGATTTGAATGTGCAGAGAGGTTTGGAAAATATTTTTTCTTGTTTTTCTTTTGTTCTTTCTTCAATACATAACTCAAGTATCATCTGTTCTGGAAAATATTGCCTCATTCTTTTCTACCCACTATCATAGATAGACTGAGCCTCAAATTTAAGTATAAAATGTGGTGATTTTAAGGACAAAAAATAAAGAACCTATAAGTACACATTAGGGATCCAATAACATAATATACATAATAGGAATCCAGTAAAAGTAAAAATTCAGTAAATGTAAGTTACTTAACCAAGACCTTCTTCCAAATTCTTTGGCTTTGAATAGTGAGTGGTTCAGAACACAGACTAGAATTTCAGGTCTGCCTGGGTTTGAATTCCAATTCCAACTCTTACTAGCTATGCAACCTGGGTATGTTACTTAACTTCCAATTTCTTAATTTCTTATTTCTCTTAAGCTTGAGGGAAGGTATTATATTTGACTTATCATTATGCTTCCCTAACTTCTCCAGTCCTACCAGCCCTATCCATTATAGACTATCTGGAACAAAATAGCTAGAGTGACCCTACTAAAATGGTGTTTATTTGTTGCCATTGTGAGTCAAACCATCCCCAAACTTAATGACTTAAAACAACAATGATTTATTATTTCTCATGATTCTGTGGGTTGGCTGGGCTGTTCCTCTGGTTGTTTTGGGCTTACTCATGCAGCTGGAGAATATACTGGGCTGGAAGATCCAAGATAGCCTCACTCAGTTTTGGCAGTAGGTATGGCTGTTGGCTGGAGAAACTCAGTTCTCTATATAGCCTTCACCCTCCAGTAGCCTAAATCAGCTAAAACACACTTTTTGATAAAAGGAGATGCAAAATAATGCAGCCATGCTCTTCAATCTACCACAGTCCACCCTCTGATTACAAATATCTCCATTCCTAACACATGCAAAATATTGCTCACCCCTCTCCTCCAGCTCAACCCAATATAGCATCAGGCTCAATCCTATCTCACAATCTGCATCTGCTCCAGATATAGACATAACTCCTTAGCTGCATTCCTTTTCACCCAGAGAGCTGTTTACTAAAAAGACATGTTACTCAAACCATTAAGATCTGTGCCCCCCATACACCCACCATATGCTGATGAGCTGGAGACAAAAGAACTGCATTAGATGCTCCTCTTCATTGAGGAGCATAACAGAAAGTCCACAACAGTCCTCATTTGTAGCAATCTGAAATATGGCTGAGCACATGCTTCTGGTTCTCAATGGGAACTGATAGGTCCAAGATGGCCTTTGAGATGCCTTGATTCCTACCTCCTCACATCTTTGTTCAAATGTTACTGTCTCATTATGGCCTTCCTTGAATAACTTATTTAAAATTGAACCACTCTCCCAACCAAAATTTCGTGCTCCTTATCCTTTTCTTTTCTTTTTTCCATACCATCTACAATCGGTTAAGTATCCTTTACAATTTATTTATTGCCTATCTCTACTTCTCCCGGCCCTAAAACTTAAGTTCCATGAGAGCAATATTTTTAAGTGTTATGTTCTGTGCTATTATACCCATAAACTAGAGAAGTGCTTGGCACATAATAGATTCTCAATAAATTCATAAACAGGTGTTCATTAGGTTTGCTGAAGCAAGATTATTTTGTAATACATCAAATCATAAACATTGGCACACAAATGAGTTTATAAGATCTTTTTTCTTAAAACAAGTCAAAGAAGGAAAATGGAGAAAAAATGAAAACATGAAGAATCTGAAGTGATAAAGAAAAGAGGTACATAAGGGAGCCCCAGGAGAGCTTGGGAATTGGGGTAATAAATACATAAAACTGATTGGTGATTATCTTATTTACAAAGCTAGAATGGAGGGGAGATGGGAAGTACATTGGAGTAGATTAAATCAAATTTGGAGTAAACTATCCCAGCTTTTTTTTTTTCTTTTCCAACTCTGCTGCTCACTATAAATATAATTCTGGGGAAATCATTTAACCTCTCTTGCCCTCAGGTTCTGTATTTCTGAATTAAGGAAAATAATTTCCTTTTGCTTCCCTCAGAGGGTTGATGTGAAAATCAAATGAGATCATGTATGTAAATGTGCAAGTGTAAAAATGTAGGCTGATGATAATGATGATGATGATGGTGTGACCTCTAATAGATGGGAGTAGGAGAGTCAGAAAGGCAGGATACACCAAAGGAGTCCCTGGCAAGCCCTCTGCCAAGAAAAGTTGAGGCACGGCCATCTTCAGCTTCAGGGTTACTGGCTCTTCCTCTAGGATGCAATTAGAATGATTGGTTTTTAAATCTGTTAGGTATTTTGTGTGTGCCATGCCCTTCCCATCGAGTTGGAATTCAACTGTAGTCATCTTCCCTATTTAATTAATTTTATTTTATTTTGCATATTTGGAATTAGGGGCTTAGGAATGTCATATGCAAATATATGTAAAATAGAATGCAAATTGGTATGGAGAGCCAAAACCCCAGCTTTTTTTTTTTTTTTTCCCCAACAGGAATATATCACTGGAAAAAAAATGTTCTCACAGGCCTACTGTGCTTTAGCTCTTTAGAAGAGTCTTCATTGTTTAATCAGAGTTTATGACTATAAATAAAATGAATACAACTCTATATAATATTTAATATTAAAGAAGCTCATAGAGTTAGCAGCTTTGATATTTGATCTAATTCTTATTGAACAAACATGTTTTTGTAGCTTTGAGAAGTTAACTGAGGAAGTAGGGAAGTAGGAGATGACTGAGTAAGAAATGAGAATAGGAGGTGAAGGGGCTACTCTCTCACACCTGGCATGGCATGTGTCAGGCCACTAATTCACAAATTCCTGTGAGATGAAAAGAAGAAAGCTTTTTGTTTGTTTTCATTATTAAATGAAGTCTAGAGAAAGAGATAGCAGATCAGTGGGCTTTTCTGTTCCATTTTGAAGAAATAATTTTATTCCATAAATTTACAGTAATTGTGTAAAGCTTCTCAATGTCTGAAAATTGTGAAGAATCTGTAATCCTAACTTTTTTTTTATAGAAGCTATATGATTGTTTGGAGTATATTTTAATAAATAACCCATTTTTACAAAGTACAAATTAGTGCAGGCTTTTGATACAGAACACCCAAAAGGCCAGATTATAATCATGGTTGTAAAAGGAAATAAGTGCCTGAATTTTGAAAAGTCCTTTAAGATGGCACATTGTTATTATTATCTTTTGCCATACTAAATCTTTTTGTGTTCTGACTTCTAGTAAAAGAGGGTTTGTATATGTATTCTAAGGAAGAGTGCATCAATATATTTCTGAAATTTTTTCAAATTACAAAAAACTGACTTCATGTAGCACTCCATAATTTCCCTCATCAAATCCTAAAGACTATATTAAAACATCTGTTTTTGGAATATCTTGCTGACAGTAGAATGCTATACCCCCAGGGAGTCTCCTACTTTTGCATAAAATTTGCATACTCATAAATAAGTTAACATAGGGGGGCAGTGTATCAACTGCAAACAAGTCTAGTATTTTTCATATATCCTTTTAACAACTGACTTAGAACAGAGAACTACAGATTTTTTGAAAAATGATTTTTCTCTCAATCACCTTTTAAATGAGACTGAATTCTTTATAAAGATTTCACCCTCCTAATTTTCCCTACCAACCTCAGAAATCCAAAGGTAGCTCAATTTGCTTCAATATTCAGAAGCAAAATATATTGTAGCTGTGAGCAAATAATATTTAAAGTGTGGCGTATATGATAAGGTCTAAAATGGAATTTTATAGTAACATATGCATACCCTAGATTATGAGACATATGGCATAAGGTAGATCTGCATCTTTTTTTCTTTTCCTGACACAAAACAAATTTATACTCATGCAATCTTAGTATTTTATACACCTCAGTCAAGTACTAAGAAGTGCATCGTGATTCTTTTTTTTTTTTTTAATTTTATTTATTTATTTGACAGAGAGAGACACAGCGAGAGAGGGAACACAAGCAGGGCGAGTGGGGGAGGGAGAAGCAGGCTTCCCGCCGAGCAGGGAGCCCAGTGGGGGGCTCGATCCCAGGACACTGGGATCATGACCTGAACCGAAGGCAGACGCTTAACGACTCAGCCACCCAGGCACCCGTGCATCGTGATTCTTATTTTTGGTTAATTGTGTGCCTTCAACTCTTTGAGTTTGAAAAGGAAACTTATCTTCTCCAGAGTTTATTCTGGTTGCACGCTAGCCTGGCGAATAATGGAGCATAATGGGAAAATTAGTCCATATAGACAACTGTCAAGTCAGCTTGCTACAGAGTCAGCATTATTATATTATTAATGTAATACAATAGTACATTAGTACAGAAGACCATTATTCTAATATAATACTAAGAACTACTTCCCTGATTCCCGTCAATGCCCAGGCTGGTGAGAATATAGTAGGTAAGGACTTGACCAGTGAGGATTCAGGGAACATAGGAATTACCTTATACAACCACCAGAGAGTGTACAAAGTTACACAATTAGAATTTTATCTTTTATTTAAGATTCTAACAGTTGCTTAAATAAAAATATTTTGGCAGAGGGATTAACACATAAAGCTATTATCTGTAATTTATAACTTAATGAATAGTTTCTTAACCTGGGGCCTATGAACAGTAGATAGAATTTAGGGGAATAATAAACCCTCTTAAACCATATGCAAATTTTTGTTTATATTCATTTGTGTGAATATTTGGAGGAAAAGGACTCATAGATTTTGACATATTGCCAAGGGAGTTCACAGACTCTGGAATATTGTAAACAACACTTTAGAAGGATCTGTGTAAATTCAACCAGAGCAATGATTGGGCCAATACCAAGAATTGAGTCCTAAGGGACTGAATTTGGGGCAGTATATATTTTCTATTAATTAGAATATTTTCTTTTGCTTGTAACAGAAAATCCAACAAAGTCCAGGAAATTTATGGTATTATTGAATGAAAAGTCCATCAATAGCATCAGGTTATAAGTCTTGATCCAGCATGAAAAATTACATGACCAGAAACTTGTTTCCATTTCTCTGTCTCCTCCATCTCCTCAGGTCTGTTAATGGGTGCTGCAGTAACCAGAACTATGACTCTGTTCAAATTCATCAAGATCTGAGTCAGCATAATCAGCAAAATACCTGAAATACAGTCTTAATGGATTGGTTAAATGATACATCCATCTTAGAATCATTGTAGAGGGGAGGGGTAAAATATACGTATTAGCTTAAGCAATTATATCCCACCCCTGAAGCTTAGGATGGAATTGATCTGATCTAAGCATGTGGTTGAGAAAAGAGAAGAATAATCTGTCCAAAGGCAGTTTGTGATATTTTTACAAAAAAAAAAAAAAAAAGAGAGAGAGAGAGGAGAGAGAGAAAAGAAAAAAAGAAAAAGAAAAAAAGAAATGAAAGGAAAAGAAAAGAAAAGAAAAGGAGAAATATATACCAGCTGTCAAACAACAATTTTCTATCATATTATCCAAGAAAGAAATGAAAGGACACTTCTTAGCCAAAGTGTGTTGATGTTGATAGCCAGATACCGGTTCAAAATGAAGAAACAGGACATGAACCAGATAATAATGTCAAGATCTAGTTGCAAGGTGGAGATAGAAGATAGGAGCAGGTCAGGGGGGAAACAAACGGTTTTCTGGGCAAGGGCTATAAACCATATTGGAGCTGCTTTGGTTTACGGTCAGAAGGCATTTACTGTGTGGTTGGTATAGAATTGAGAATTTATTACCCATATATGTCCACAAACTGCTATTACCAGTACCATTAGGTTTGCACTACCTTTAAACCTTCTTTTATTGATAACCTGGCATCAACAGGAATAAATAGTGAACTTAGACTCCTCTTCATTCTTTCTTACTTCGTAATTCTTTTATTTCAAAGTCACTCTCCCCACAGCCCCCCACCCCACCTCCAATCTCTTTTCAGGAAAGGGTTAACTACTTGTGAATAGTGACATAGTGGGTTTTTTTTTCTGGAAATATCTATGAAGAACTGGGATGGGTCTTTGATTTTTACCATACTTGCAATCTAACAAGTTAGCCCATCACAGTTTAATGAATGCTGACAAACAACATAAGACTCCTAGGTCAAAGACAAAGGACAGTTTATTATTTACAGCAAGAGCAGTGGTCAGAGAATCAGCATTTGTGCTGAGCCTTGGATCCCACAGGGCCATGCAAAAAGGGCTGGATGATACCCGCGTGTGCAGTGGGTAGCATTACAGAGAAAAACTGAGCTTGGAAAACCCAAATCTTTACCGGACAGTAAGCATACATGCCCACTGTTCTGGAGAAAGATGTTATCTTATCTTCCAAGGCTGTCGCTGTGGAAATGCCCTTAAAATAATAGTCCAGAACAAAAACAGTTGTTCATTCATAACAACACGGAGAGAAACAAGAAGTGTCTGCCAACAATATCCAACTGCATTCTTCCAAGCACTTTGGAAAAATTTCTTTCTTTTTTTTTTTTTAAGGTTTTATTTACTTATTTGTCAGAGAGAGAGCACAAGCACGGGAAGTGGTAGGCAGAGGGAGAAGCAGGTTCCCCACTGAGCAGGGAGCCCCATGTGGGCTCCATCCCAGGACCCTGGGATCATGACCTGAGCCTAAGGCAAACGCTTAACTGACTGAGCCACCCAGGTGTCCAAGAAAAATTTATTTCTAAGAGCCACAGACACCATTCAGGTTCCTGGGTGTTTGTCACCTTAGAAATAGAAATAGGAATGGGGCAGAAAGTAAGACAGTGTAGCTAAAATTACTGGGAAATTTCCTAGATCCTTTGGTTAAAATGCAAATATCTTTGGAGGAATGTCATTATAACAGCTATTAGCTTATGAAACAGCTATTATGGACATGGATATTAAATAGTAGTGCTCTGAATCTGTTAAATATTTTTACATTTACTGGTTTATTCTATCTACACAACAACCCTGCATGACAGGCAAGTATGTAACTGTTATGCGATTTAATAACAAAATAAAACTGAAACACAGAGAGGTTAAGCAACTTGTGTTCAATTAAATAATAACATCACCAGTAAATAGGAATATAATTTGCCCTAGAATTATAAATAAATATGTATATATCATTCAACCTTTAATTGATAAACAAAAAACTATAAAAATGCATAATAGATAAAACTGAGTGAGGTTCTGGAGCTTCGTATTATAATACTGCAGAGTACTGCAAAATATTCAAATAATAGGCCCTAGAATGATTACTCTGGAGTATATTTCCTATTTGATAAGAATATCAACAAATTTAAATTCTGTAATAACTTTAGAAAAGATTACTGATGTAAGAATTTATTATTTTTTGTAAGCTACTTCAAGCTCCCTCAGTTAGAGATGCTTTTTTAGTGAAGTAACTAATTTGCCAAGTTAAAATCACTTTACAAATGAGGAGGCTAATTTTGTTTTTATCATTTAACTATAGGATATTAATCACCTGATGAAACAGAAAGATTTAACAAAATGAGCATGTTCAAATCACTTGGCAAGTATGTGTTAAAGAGAGCAGATAATAACTCTTTTGGGAGATTTTTATTTTTATTTTTTACCTGAAAGAAAAGCAGATCACAAAGTGTAATGAGTGTTGTTTCTTTTTTAAATCTGTAACACAGTAGCAGATTGTCAAAAAGGGTTAAAGACATTGTCGGCCATGACTTTTTTCAGCTCTCTAGAGTGTGGCAAAATGTATTATTTGGCGTAATCATGACACAGATCTGCATGTGTATGTCTTCAATAATTCATGTTGCAGCTTGTCTCACTGTGGGGACAGATGTCAGTGAAACCAGTGACAGCCGATCATGCTGATCCCACGGTGACACTGAGCCTTGAGTATATGCCCAGTGAGTCTGATTGGAACTAAGAATATACGGGCCAGCAAGTTTGGGTGTAGCTATTCATTTCACAAAGCTATGAAATGTACATATTTATATGCATGTATGTATAGAATGCCTTGCTTCCATATAATTTCCTAAAAATTTGGAAATCTTTATAATTTGTACTAGTTATATGTGGGAACATTCCTTACATTTGAATGTCATATTTATTAGATGACTTAAAATATACATAGAATATGTTAATGACAAAATCAATTATTTATTGTTAGGTATAAAAATGTATATGTCTCTTACAGGTGATTTACAGAATTACCAATCTTGATTAATCTTGTATTACTAATTCATGTACAGAACAAATGTTGCATACCCAGAAGATCAAAGAAGCCAGGACACTGAAGTTTTGCTTTCAAAGACTTATCTTTGTTTCTCACAATGATTGGTATTTTCTTTTAACATTAGAATTAAAAAATGATCTTATTCCATATTCTCTAAGAAAAGCATAAATGTACATCTGTCAGTAAGTGTCTGTGAACATTAGATTATAGCATATAGAACATTGATTACATTATAGAAACATTACCCCTGCCTAATGTTAGTCTAATCCTTATGCATTAACCCATAACAACTTTCATAGCAAAGGACCAGAATAGGAGAAGGTAGCTGGAGCTGTGCAAGTCTATTCATGTGTGCAGGAAGATATACGGAGCTAGTAGTTTCAAAGCCTTTTAAAGGCAAAATGTTGCCTAATATTTTCAGATCCCCAAAATGAGCTCCTATTTATCTGTTTCTTGAATAACATGAGAGAAGTGTCAAGTTCTACTTATAACCTACAAAATCCCTGATTAACAACTAGAAAATACCACGTGCGTAAGTATGTGTGTGGGTATATGTATATGTACATGTGTGTATCTATACTATATTTTAAAATATTCAACAGAACAAAAATTCGTATTTATGTTTTCTAGTAATATGTTCTTTTGCCATTTTTGCCTTGCCCTTAGACATGTGGCATTTTGTTCGGCTTTTAGAGTCACTTTTCTTGGTGATTTCATTGTTTTAGAGAGGAAGTTCCTGGCTTATTCTTAATGACTCTTCTGATCCTCCCCTACCCCTCTCAAGTCAGTACATTTAGAAAAAGGCACTGATTTTCCATTATCCCAGGATTAGACTGTTTTCAAGATACATGTAAGTCAGGGAATCTCTTCAGTGCTACCATGCATAGTGTTGCCTAACAGTGGGTACCATTTTTCTTTGGAGGTGCATTTACATAAACATTTCTAATCACAGCTCCATAAAGAGACACGGTATAATAATTCATGACTTTTAGGTAATATGTCATATGAATCTTAACATATGGCATTACACTCTACAATGGCAATCTTGGCTTCCAAAGGGACCTGGAAAACATCCAGCGAGATGAGAATAAGCCAAACTTGATAGAAAACCATATCGATGCTAATCCAGGTTTACACCTTTCATTCAGACTCGGAACTCTCTAGCAGATGGTTCAGTGTTGAAGCACTAATGTTAGCAAAATGTCAAAACTATTTTGCTAGACTCCCCAGTTGTTCATACAGAGTATTTTTCAAGTGCTGGATATCAAAGTGGTATTAATAAATGGCAGCACTAAGGTCTCTGATCATAAATTCAGGGTTTTAGTTTCAATTTCCAAGGACAATCTGGCTTTGCTCCCTTGGAAGATAGCCAATCAGCTTTTACAATTTGATTTTACAAATTTAGAAGTTTCTTCCCTGATTCTTTAGCCAACAAGGGCATATTCAAAGAAGACAAAGGAATGCAGAACCACTTGGTGGATAGCATTATCAGTGGCTGCTATATCAATTTAATCATTCAAACAAATGTCATGATATAGAGATTCTGAATCAAAATTTCTTATCCTTGGATTCACGGACATAGAGAAAAAATCTAAATGGGCTTCAAAGAGTCCACAAACCATCTGAATTCAGAGGCAAATGTGGGTGCAGGTGTGGGTGTGTATATGTATAATTTTCTATGTGCACACACATATACACTGAATATGCAAAATGAATGAATAAATGAGTGAATGACCCTCAGATTAGGATCGAGCAATGGTTTCAGTTTGTTATAGAAAGTCAGAATTACATTTATAAAACAAGAATGGGGACACCTGGGTGGTGCAGTCAGCTGGGCATCCGACTCTTGGGTTTCAGCTGGGGTGGTGAGGTCAAGCCCGAGGGGCTCTGTGCTCAGCGAGGAGTCTGCTTAAGATTGTCTCTCCCTTTGTCCCTCCCCCCCTCAAATAAATAAATAGATCTTAAAAACAAGAATGAATCTATTTGCACCTAGATGAAAACATTTATGCATTAACTGATTACTTACTACCTACTAGGTCTACACAGTCTTTAACGTATTTTCTTCTTCTTGTATTACAAATGTATCTTCTGAAGTAAGAATTAAGAGCCCTGTTTTGTAAAAGTGGATGAAAAACCTCAATGTGAGACAGGAATCCATCAAAATCCTAGAGGAGAACATAGGCAGTGACCTCTTTGACATCGCCCACAGCAAATTCTTTCAAGATACATCTCCAAAAGCTAGTGAAACAAAAGCAAAAATGAACTTTTGGGACTTCATCAAGATAAAAAGCTTCTGCACAGCAAAGGAAACAGTCAACAAAACCCAAAGACAACTGACAGAATGGGAGAAGATATTTGCAAATGACACTACAGATAAAGGGCTGGTATCCAAGATCTATAAAGAACTTCTCACACTCAACACCCAAAAAACAAATAATCAAGTCAAAAAGTGGGCAGAAGATATGAAAAGACACTTCTCCGAAGAAGACATACAAATGGCTAACAGACACATGAAAAAATTGTTCATCATCATTAGCCATCAGGGAAATCCAAATCAAAGCCACACTGAGATACCACCTTACACAAGTTAGAATGGCAAAAATGGACAGGGAAAGAAACAACAAATGTTGGAGAGGTTGTGGAGAAAGGGGACCCTCTTACACTCTTGGTGGGAATGCAAGTCGGTACAGCCACTTTGGAAAACAGTGTGGAGGTTCCTCAAAAATTTAAAAATAGAGCTATCCTATGATCCAGCAATTGCACTACTGGACCTTTACCCCAAAGATACAGATGTAGTGAAAAGAAGGGCCACATGCACCCCAATGTTCACAGCAGCAATGTCTGCAATAGCCAAACTGTGGAAAGAGCCGAGATGCCCTTTAACAGATGAATGGATAAAGAACATATGGTCCATATATACAATGGAATATTACTCAGCCATCAGAAAGGATGAATACCCAACTTTTACATCAATGTGGATGGAACTGGAGGAGATTATGCTAAGTGAGATAAGTCAAGCAGAGAAAGTCAATTATCACATTTACTCCTTTAATAATGGTTTCCATTTTAGTGTAAACAGACTACTACCCCAATAGTGAAAGACAGAGTTAGCCAAGTCTATGAGCGCATAAGAAGACATAAGTAGAGCTACTTTTAGGTAATATTTCTTCTTTTAAAATTTCTTTACAGAAGTTTAAAGGATATCAGTACTATTATTCTCAAGACGAGTGTTTTCCTTTAACTTCTTGTAGCGGTCACTACAGTATTAAGTCAATCAGCATTAACTGATAAAACAGTGGTAAGACTTTCTACCACACCAGTTTGAGTCCTGACCTTTAGCCTAAGACAAATCTGGCAGGCATTCCACCTTGAAAGCCAGTTCGCATCAAGATAGCTCTTTTTCCTGTTCTTCTATGAATGTGTTTCTAGGAGTGAAGTCACTGAGAAAGATCCATGTGTAGTCCCTAAAACACTAGGCCAGATCAAACCCCAAAATTAATCAGTACAAATTGATGTGAGAAACTTAAGAGCTGAAAGGAAGTGTCATGTTTAAATTAGATAAAGCCATTTATTCAGGGCTAATCCCGTAGAGAGGACCTGTGCTGGGCTCAGGGTTGGGGGCCTGGGGGAGGTTAGTCATTTGTATGTCATTGCCTGAAGGACTGTCAAGTTGGACTCCACAACATTGTGCCAACTATATAACTCTTACATAAGTGACTACTTAATAGATTTTCCTCACTTCCAAACCCTAATTTGTTCTTCTTCCTATGTCTTTTATGATTAACCATGGTTTTATTTTCATTTTTGTTCATTATCAATTTCATCACTGAAGATTGTCCATATTTCTTTAATGTTGTGACAGGAATTCTTTGCTGAAGCTAAAAAAAAAACAAACAAGAATGAAACAAGCTAAGAGAATAACACTGTATTCCATTTTTCCATTTAAAATATGTTACAAAACAGCTTTCAGTTTAAAAATTTTTGACAGTGTATATTCAATTCTTCAACTAACAGATGCATGCACATAAAATTATATGATTGAAATTCAGTGTCAGGGGCTTTAGTCATTTAATTTGGGCAAACTCAAGACATTGGTTTGTAATATAGCTATTGAAATATCTCTATTTAATAATGAGAGTGGGATTTCTAGAAAATGGTGATATGGAAGTGTTTATTGAATTTAAAATGGTAGTTTATGTGAATATTTTAAAAAGAAAATTAATATAATTTATTTCTTAAATCAAAAACTATTTTCTTTGTTTTTTGTTTGTTTGTTTGTAAGAAATCAATTTATGAGGAAATTGAGTGAACAATATATGTCTATTCAGTGAAAGAAGAAACCAAGCCTTGTATTAGGACTTCTGGTCCAGAGTTCTTCATCCTAAAATTTCAACAATTGATAATGTTTTTACTAATTCAGAAATATTAGAACCATTAGCTAATACTTAATGAAAACAATGAAGACACTGAGAACTACTGCTAAGGTATGCTTCATGTTCTTATCGAGATTTTGAGAAATATAGAGACTAAATGATCTTAATAAAAGGCAAGAGATACATGTTTTAGCAAAGACAATCCAGTAAGGAAAAGAGTTTTCAATTGTGAAGTCTAGCTTGAAAGTGGTCCAACGCAGTCTTACTCAAAGTGCAAGTCGGAGAATATAAATCAACTTTATCAGAAGCACAGTTTTCGATTCAGCTACTTTTTTTTTTTTTTTTTCACTACAAGACATTCTCAATAAAGGAAGCAATGTGATGATTTCCATTCAGAGTCCGGCTCCCTAGTGCATGATGGACTAGAATGTTTAGATACTGTCACCAGTTGCCTAACCACACTTTATGTAGCATTTGTCCAAGAAAAGATGATTTCAATGCATTGTCACTGTTAAATATTTGTTTCTAGTCAAGATTTTAAAATCACGTGTGAATAAAGTAGGGCTTTAAAATGGGAAAGTGATTTTTCTCAAACCAATTCTATTTGTACATACATAAGTAACTACAGGAGAGTTTTAAAAATATATACTACTGTTAAGAGAAAACTGTAGGAAAATAAAATTTAGGAAATGAACAACAAAAGATCAGAAGTTCACATGTACTGTTTTCAGTAATCTTCCCATAACTGACAGGCACAGGGTAGGGGTAATATTTATTTTCTCTTTTATTGTAGATTGAACCATTTTATTTGTATGTTTATTTATTTATTTATTTTAAAGATTTTATTTGACAGAGAGAGAGCACAAGCAGGGGGAGCAGCAGGCAGAGGGAGAAGCAGGCTCTCCACTGAGCAGGGAGCCCGATGCGGGCTCGATCCCAGGACCCCAGGATCATGAACCTGAGCTGAATGCAGATGCTTAACTGACTGAGCCACCCAGGTGCCCCTTAGATTGAACCATTTTATACCTGGGGTTACAGGTCAAGGAGTGTTGGCCATTTTCCACTTAGGAATGAGGAACTTTAGCTTGTAAGCACCTGCTTATATTAGCTTAGGCTTTCTTAATGACATCTGTCTTACTCAGTTTGGGATGCTGTAACAGAATACCATGAAATGAATGGCTCAAATAAGAAACACTTCTCTCTCACAGTCCTGGGGTCTAAGCCCAAGATCAAGATCCTGGCAAGTTCAGCATCTCATGAGAGTCATTTTTCTGGTTTCCAGGCAGCTTCCTTCTTCTCTCTGTGTCCTCAGAGAGGGAGGGCCTCTGGTCTCTTCTTATAAGGACACTAATTCCATCATGAGGAATCCAACCTCAAGACCTCATCTAAACTTAATTATCTCCCCAAGGCCCCACCTCCAAATACCATCACATTAGGGTGTTAACATATAAATTTTGTGGGGAAACAGCCCATAACAATAAAGTGAATGTCATTTAAATATAGTGCTCTCCAGATAAGACCAAAAATGTGTTTAAAATATTTTTGAAATAGAGATAGGTTAGGGTAACTCTAGAATGGAAATGCAATCTTCCTACAGGGAAACACAGACTATCCATTGTTCTGGTAATTTAGTAGGATAATTGAGAGTGTGCCACAGAAACCAAACACTCCTCGCATTCTCTTATCCTTTTGACTGACAGAAAAAAATAGGTACATCATTTATATAATAACTGGGATCATTCCAAAAGATAGCAATTTGGGACGTTCAGATCACTTCAATACAGAACAGTAACTAGGCGCCCAGAATCAGATGCCCTCGGTCCATGGCTCATCATGAGAGCTCCAACACTGATTGGGTAACCTTAGGCAAGTTACTTGGTCTTTCTCTGTCCAGTTTACCAATTTATAAAGCAGAGATAATCACAGGATTTATCTCTAGAGTCAGGATTATATGAGATAACCAAGTAAAGAGCTTAGCACAGCAACAGTGGTAAGCACTCAAGAGACACTACTATTGCTATTTAGATATGGTGATTTCACATAACCCAGGAGGCTTGGTTTTACAAATGTGTCAAGGTTAACTTAGATTCCAGTGTCCTAAGTGGTAGCAGGCATTATTATTTTTAAGGATGTATTGAGCTTAAGGAAATATGTTTTCCCTACAGACCCAACATGACCACTAAAAATTCCACAAGTATAATATTTTTAAAGAAAAAAAATATTTTACCCTTAGCTTCTGGACCTTTTGTTCAAGATAAGGCTCTATCAGAAACAATTGCTGTGTTATAAGACATTTTATTCTAGGAAAGGTGGTTTTGAATATTCAGTAGGGCTCCAGGCTAGTGATTTTGTGGTTAGGTTTCTTGTCTTCCAGGAAGCCCTTGACAAAGGTCACAAACAATTTGCTCGCTCTTCTTATTAAAATAAAGATGGAAAGCATTGATGATAACTCTGCCCAGCAGCTAACTTCATCATCTGTAGCGCTTTCAACATATGCTTGTGAGATAATGAAAAATATAGCATTAAATACGCTGGCAGATTGAATCTTGTTTCAGGGTAAATATAGTAAGTCATTTTTTTCCCTCTTCATTTCCTCAGAACCTGTTTAGCATTAGACTGTTAATATCATCACTGATACATGACAAAACCATTGCATAATATACTGCGTTTCAGACCAACCCCCACATAAGAGAGCAAGGAAAAACCATGAACATTAATCGGGCATTCAAAATAATGAAGTGCTTCAAGCCAACCCTCTTCTAAAGCCTTCTACTCCTAGTTTCGCAGGAACAAATAGTTTTATAAATGTGACATGCTTTTCTGGTCCCATTTTAATATTATGAAAATGTCATTTTTCTGAGCTACAGTCAATATTAGAAGTTTTTAAAGATACATTTTATAGCCAATAGTAAAAACATTCTGTGCAATCTTTATGATGTGATCTTTTTTAAGAAGCAAGTTTAGAATCTAAAAAACAAGTTTGTCAATATTGGGAAGGAAGGAAGGATTATTTACAGTTTAATCTTAAAAAACTAGGAAAATACACATAATAATTTTCAGCCACCAACATTTTGTCATGGTACATGGTCGCCAGGGGAAATTATAGCTATGTGAAGACTATATATATATTTTTACCTAATACAAATTTTAAATTATCAATAATAAAAAACACATAACTATTAATTTCAGAGAAACATCAAATAAGTTAACATTGATTGAATTTGTGATTGTATTAAGGAGCGTATCTCAGGAAAATTTTCTGCACACACACCCACAATTCCAAAAAAATATTTCATATTAAATTAAAATATGACTTGGAGCACCTGGATGGCTCAGTTGGTTAAGCCTCCAACTCTTGATTTTGGCTCCGGTCATGATTTCAGGCTAGTGGGATTGAGATCCACATCAGGCTCCATGCTTAGCAAGGAGTCTCCTTGGGATTATCTTTTTCTTTCCCTCTGCCGCTCCCCCCTCCCCGCCCCACGTGTGTGCACGTGCATGCGCACACTTGCGCGCTCTCTCTCTCTCAAATAAATAAATAAAATCTTCAAAAAATAAAAAATGATTTAAGAATGAAAGTATTTACTCATTTTATTAAGATAAAAACTGAATTAGAAGTTGACATTTTACTGATTTTTATCCTTTGGTTGGTACCTCTAGTAAAATCTGGGTCCTTCCTGCTTTTATGTCACAAGTACATTTCTATTGCCCATCCCCAGGCCCTTGCTCCTAGATGATGACCATGCTGCCTCTGTTCAGTTGTTTCTATTACACCAGAGGTCAGTCTAAGTTGCTCACTCTGAGTTGTCCCATCTATGCTGTTGCCACTATATGGCAACCTTTCAAAAGTAACGTCAGGACAAACATCTTCCCTCTATTGGCTCTGGTTTACAGAAGCAATAAATGGCTCAGCTGTAGCTATTGCTTCACGATCCAATTAAAACAAGAAATTGCAGATGCTGTGGATTTTTTTTATGCCTAATGATACAAACAACTGCATGGAGCACATATGTTCATTTCTATTCTCTGACAAAGACTACAGAGAACCTGAACTTGCAACAAGCATGGGATGTGGTATGTTCTTAAGTGTTATTCAAGGTCAAATGTTCTTAGAGGTAAAAACAGCAACAATTAACCAAGTGATTTCATGTATTGTAGTCTAAGATTTAATGTCCCATTTTATTTAAAGCCTGAAATCTATCAGAATATATCTAGCCCAAATCCACTTGGAATTATGCCTACATAGTCTTTCTTAAGGGAGTATTTTCCATGTGTTTATTTTAGACAGATTTCCATTTTCTTTTAACTATATTTTTGATATGAACTGAAGTATACATATAATATACATGAAAGCTATAAAGCAGAATAACAAAGAAAACACCTATGAACCCACCACCCAATTTAACAATGTTAACGTGACAAATATCATTGACATGTCTATTTTTTTAAGTTTTGCCATATTCAGTTCAAAATACTATCTAACTGCCTTTGTGATTTCTTCTTTGACCCTCCAGGATATTTAGAAATACACTGCATAGTCTCCAAGTACTTGGGTATTTTCTATTATCTTCTGTTACTCATTTCTAATTTAATTCCATTATCGTCAGAGCACATACATTGTATGACTTAAATCCTTTTAAGGGGCGCCTGGGTGGCTCAGTTGGTTAAGTGACTGCCCTCGGCTCAGGTCATGATCCTGGAGTCCCGGGATGGAGTCCCACATCGGGCTCCCTGCTCGGCGGGGGGTCTGCTTCTCCCTCTGACCCTCTTCCCTCTCGTGCTCTCTGTCTCTCATTCTCTCTCTCAAATAAATAAATAAAATCTTAAAAAAAAAATAAAAAATAAATAAAAAAAATTAAAAAAAATAAATCCTTTTAAATTTATTGACTTGTTTTATGGCCCAGAATATGTTCTATATTGGTAACTTTGTCATGTGCACTGTAGCTTCTGCTGTTCTATAAATTCAACTAGGTAAAATTAGTTGATAGCATTGTTTAAGTGTTCTGTATACTTACTGATCTGCTGTCTGCTTGTTCTATCAGTTATTGAGAGCAAAATATTGAAATTTCTGGCTATAATTTAAGATTTGTCTATTTCAGTTCTATCAGTTTTTACTTCATGTATTTTTTTTTTTTTTTTAAAGATTTTATTTATTTATTTGACAGAGAGAGACACAGCGAGAGCAGGAACACAAGCAGGGGGAGTGGGAGAGGGAGAAGCAGGCTTCCTGCCGAGCAGGGAGCCCGATGTGGGACTCGATCCCAGGACCCTGGGATCATGACCTGAGCTGAAGGCAGACGCTTAACGACTGAGCCACCCAGGCGCCCTACTTCATGTATTTTGAAGCTCTCTTACTAAGTCAAAAATCTTTCAAATTGTTCTGTCCTGTTGAATCTTTTATCATTATGAAAAGACCATCTTTATCATTGACAGCAAGTTTTGACATCTGGTAGATCATGTCCCCACATATTTTTCTTTTTCTTCAGTGGTATCTTGGTTATTATAAGCCCTTTGCTCTTTGATATACATTTTTTTCATATACATTTAAAAATCATCTTGTAAAGTTTCCCAAAGTCCCTAGTGAGGTTTTGTTAGAATTTCTTTGAAATTTTACATCAATTTGTGAAGCCAGGGACAAGAACCTGATAAAGGATATCTACCCAGAATATATAGTAAGCTCTATATTCAACAGCTAAACATTAAAAACTTCACCCCTGAAGTCAGAAAGTGGTTAAAGATAATGCTTATTACTACTTCTACTCAATATTGTACTGAAGGACCTAGCCAGCTCAGTAAGACATAAAAAGGCAATATCAAATATAAGAGTAGAAAAGGGGAAAAAGTTGTCATTATTAATTAAATGATGCATTTTTCCACATAGAAAATCCAAAAAGAAAAAAAAAAGAAAGAAAAACAAAAATCTACAAATAAATTACTAAAAATAATAAGATAATTTAGTGAGTTCACCGAATGTAAGATTAATATACAAAAGTTTTCAGAAATATTTAGTAAACTTAAAACTTACAATACCAATAAAAAGTAAAAAATCTAGGAATAAGTCTAATAAACAATGAATAAAACTTCAATGAAGAAATTATAGAAATTGGGGCACCGGGGCACCTGGGTGGCTCAGATGGTTAAGGTCTGCCTTCGGCTCAGGTCGTGATCCCAGGGTCCTGGGATCGAGTCCCACATTGGGCTCCCAGCTCAGCGGGGAGCCTGCTTCTCCCTCTGTCCCTCTCCCCTCTCATGCTGTTTCTCTCTCACTCACTCTCTAAAAAATAAATAAAATCTTTAAAAAAAAATTAAAAAAAAAAGAAATTGGGGCACCTGGGTGGCTCAGGTCATGATCCTGGAATCCCGGGATCGAGTTCCGCATCAGGCTCCCTGTTCAGCGGGAGGCCTGCTTCTCCCTCTCCCACTCCCCCTGCTTGTGTTTCTTCTCTCACTGTTTAAAAAAAAAAAGAAATTATAAAAATTAATTGAAATACAAATTCTAGTTATGGTGAGGATGTATACAAGAGAAATTATTTTATCTTAATGGTGGCTATGAATGGTACAACCATTTGAAAAAATTCAGCCAAACAGTACTGAGTTGGAAAACATAAAAAGAATTCCTGAAATTGCAAAAAAAAATAAACAAAAGACATATCCAAAAATATTTATTTATAGAAATGTTAATGTGGTAAGCAGAATTCTAAAATGGCCCCTAAGATTTCTACCCTCTAGTATATATACCCTGTAAAATGCCCTCACCTTGAGTGTGAGCAGGACTTGTGAACCTGATGAGATATCACCTCCATGATTATTTTAGATTCTGTGGCAGAAAAGATTTTGTGGAAGTAATTAAGATCTGTGATTAGTTGACTTTGAGTTAATCAAAAGAAATACCACTCTTGGTGGGCCTGACCTAATCAGGGGACCATGAAAAGAAGAAGACATTCAAAGCTAAACATATTTCTTTTGCTGGCTTTGAATAAGCAAACTGCCATGTTGCTGAATAGTTCATATTCCAGGGAAAGGTCAGTGGCCCCTGAAACTGAGAAAGTCTGCAGTTGGCAGGCAGGAAGAAAGTAGAGACCTCAGTCTAACACTACAAAAAACTAAATTCCACCAACGGCTTGGAAGAGGGCCCTGAGCCTCTGAAGAGACTCTGACCAACATCTTTATTTTGGCCTTATGAGATCCTCAGTAAAGAAAGCCATGCTGTGCCCAGACTCCTGACCCACAAAACTATAAAATAACTAATTTGTGATGTTTTAAGCCTCTAAGTTTGTGGTAAGTTGTTATGCAGCAATAGAAAAACAACAATTTGTAATGGCAAAACAAAAAACAGAAAACAAAAAACAAAACAAAATGAAGCCAAGAATAACCCACCTGTCTATGAGTGGCAAATGAATTAATGAATTATTTCATTATAGTCATAAAATGGGCTAAACCCTGATAAAATTCTTAAATAAACTATACCAACATGAATGGATCTCAAAAACCTTTTGGGCAAAACCATGCAAATCATAAAAGTATGCACACTATGACTCAATTTATATAATTATTAAAACAGGAAAAATTAAATGATACAGGATTTAGAGACACGTATCAATGAGAAATAGTTAATATACAATGTCAAGACTGAGATTACCTTTGGTGGAGGAAGATATTTGAGAGGGTTATAAAAGTGGCTTCAAAGATATTGTTGCTAGCCTCCTTCTGAGGCTCAGTGGTGAGTGTGTAGGGGTTTATTATTTTTAAAATTCTGCATATATGTTATAAATGGTCTTTGATATATGGAAGATTTACCATTAAGAGTATATAATCCTGTTACCAAAAAAAGTCCCCAAACTCTAGAAAGTTAATTTCTTGTCTTCCTAGATTAGAAATCGAGTAATAAGTTCATCAAGTGGAAAAAAATTATGTATGGCTCTCCAAGTGCATTGAAATACGGTAACAGTAGTAGCAGCCCCGGTAGTAGTCATCCCTTCACCCTAATTATTGATGGCAGTTGAGGCAGATTAGCAAAGTGAGCCAGGAGACTGGTGACCCAGGTGTCATCTTTCTTCTTCTGTGTTGTATGCTTTGCATGTTCAATCTGTGCTGTGTTGGGAAAGTGAAGCCAAGAGAAAACCCAAGCACTAATAACGGGGAGAGAGAAAAAGAGAAAGAGAAAGGCACAGAGGCTGAAAACAGGGAGAGAAAAATTTTAAAATATGCTTCACATTTTTTGGATTAATTAGAGTGTGAATCATAAACCAGTGTTTAACTGGCAACATGACTGTGGGTGAATTATTTATTCAGTTGAAACACACATCCTATGTTCACAATATTGAACTGTTCTGCTTATACATCTTGAATGGTGAATGAGGGGAATTATCTTAGGAAGGGCCCTGAGAAATTCCATGACACTTGAGCTCGTGAATCTTCCTGATGAAATCTTGAAAGGCCAGCCAGTTCTCTGCTTTTATTTTTTATTTTTTTTAAAGATTTTATTTATTTATTTGAGAGAGAGAGAGTGAGCGAGCGAGCGAGAGAGAGAGTGAGGGAGAGAGCAGGAGTGGGGGGAGGGATAGAGGGAGAAGGAGAAGCAGACTCCCTGCTGAACAGGGAGACTGATAGGGGGCTCGATCCCAGAACTCCAGGATCACGACCTGAGCCGAAGGCAGACACTTAATGCCACCCAGGCGCTCCTAGTTCTCTGTTTTTACACTAAGTTTCCAAATCGAATTCTACTTCCTTAATAGTAGTTTTGAATCTGATGACCACTGTGGGTAAGTATGTTATCTGACCTAGATGTGTGTCAGGAACACCTTGCAATAAGACTTTGTTTAGATGTACCGAATGTTTCTTGAACTCTCATCACTTATAACAAAGTGATGTTAATTCAGATTTCACAAAGCTTAATTCTTACAACCAGCTAGCAAGGATCACCGTGTATCTCTAAACTACTGGGCACTTTTAACACATTCTACTTTGCAAACTAATTCTAGCCTGGAACAATAGGAATGGGAATAAATAGGGTGGTACTGTACATACATGTTATTGCTGTGGCTTAAAAAAGAGCGACTGATTGATTTACTATAAAAAATAATCACTAACAATAAGGAAAAGAGAATCCACCAATTTTCCCCTTTTAGCATAAAAAAGTTTTAATAATCATTTGCTGTTAGGTTAGAGGAAATGATTTTCATTTAGTGAATTCCAACTTAATATTTAAGTATTATGACACCTCATCATCCCTGTCCTCTTTGACTCCCAGGAGCTCACGCCAACAATAAAATTCATCTGCGCTAGACTAACAGTCACAGAGTTTTAGAACCAGAGAAGATTCAAGATATGTTGTTCAACTGAACAATAACACTATATTTGACATGGTAGTTAAACAAAATTTCTTCTTGAAAGAAACACTAGAAAAATAAAACTGAATTTTTCCCATATACCATCACTGAGAAGGTTTATTAGCTCCCTGAGTTTGAGAAAGAATTCACTTTAAACAGCTGGATTTTGGCATACGTTCCCAGAATAATAATAATTAAGTCAACTATTTTCAAGGCGGACAGGACCTTGCAGCATGGAGATTATAAAGGAACAACATTTATAAATGTTGGCAACCAGTTGTACACCAGGAAAGCAAAAGCAATTTATGTAGGAGTTTGGCATCCTAAATTCTCTCTAAAATCTATGACTAATTTCTCAAGTGGTTTCATTTCTCATACTTAATCACTCTACTTCCTACTTCAAAATATAGATGAGAGCATTTGGTTGCATCCAATGCTCCAAAGGGATCATGGAATAAAAGGCTGGTTGTATAATTAGCAATGGAAAAACTTACAAGATTTAATGAAAAAATGTGAGATAAATCCGTTTTCTCTTCTTGTATCCTTTCAAAAGGATACTATTTCAAAAGACTATTATTCTCTTGCCTTTTTGTCATTCCAGGACTACTTTTATTTTTTTATTTTTTTTAAAGATTTTATTTATTTATTTGAGAGAGAGAATGAGCGGGGGAGGGGGTGGAGGAGAGTGACAAGCAGACTCCCCACTGAGCAGGGAGCCCAACTCAGGGAAGGATCCCAGGATCCCAAGATCATGACCTGAGGCAAAGTCAGATGCTTAACTGACTGAGCCACCTAAGCACCCCAGGACTACTTTTCTTAATCTAATTATTTTGGAACCCATTCATGATTTCTGCTATTCTGCACCTGCTGTATTGCCTTTGCCCCCAGTTTTTCTTATCAACTATACCTACCAGTCAGCCCCTTCAGGGTTTCAAGTTAACTTCTTCCATAGAAAAAATACATTTGATAATAATAATAATCTTTGCATGAAGCTCTAATATACATTATCCCACTTCATTCTCAAAACAAAGTAGCAGGGTTGATATATAGATTTCCATCCTGTAGAGGAGAAAAGAGAAAGCTCAGAAAAGTGAAGTGGCCTGCCCAACATCACAGCTAAATAAATGACTGAACAGGAATAGAAGTGAAGTTTCTTCTCACAATGCCCAGCATGATTTCCTAAAGCCACCTCTTCTCTTCAGATGC
The DNA here is from genome assembly GCF_002201575.2 of Neomonachus schauinslandi. Taxonomy (NCBI): domain Eukaryota; kingdom Metazoa; phylum Chordata; class Mammalia; order Carnivora; family Phocidae; genus Neomonachus; species Neomonachus schauinslandi. Next base: position 140,005,575 of record NC_058404.1, read on the forward strand.
ATCAGCTTGTCCCTGCTCATCACTCCTTCTCTCTTCTCACTCTTCACTCCCTCATCTATTTCCATGCAATAATGTTTATGAGCCTTCATCCAAACTGCTGTGGACACAATACTAATTACAAGGGACTTCTGGCAATCTCCAAAGGCCTTGTGGCGCCTGAATTCTAACTGGCACCGAGTACCAACTAAGACACTTACGTGGAAAGAGTATGGAGCTGATGCAACAGGTTTCTGGTGCTTTTGCTAGTAGTGAGTCTGTAAATTTAAAGAGGTTCTCCCTTCCTTTCTGAAAACAGTGAATCCACGACTGTCTCTAAATATTTTGCCTTGTTATCATTCCTTAGCGGCTGGAGTATTTACGTTCTATATGTCAGTCTGGGAAAATCATATACAATTTAAATTTACATTAAAAATATAGTCAGGGGCGCCTGGGTGGCTCAGTCATTAAGTGTCTGCCTTTGGCTCAGGTCATGATCCCAAGGTTCTGGGATCGAGCCCCGCATTGGGCTCCCTCCTCTGCAGGAAGCCTGCTTCTCCCTCTCCCACTCCCCCTGCTTGTGTTCCCTCTCTCGCTGTGTCTCTCTCTGTCAAATAAATAAATAAAATCTTTAAAAAAAATATATATATATATATATACTCAATTACTATCATTCCTCTCACTCAGGGAACAGCCAGGCAATTACTATCGGTAAGTTAAATTGAGGAAATTTAATACATAAGTAATGAGTGATGGAATTGCTGAGAAGCCAGTAGGGGATGGTGAAGCAATTGCAAGAAGGTACTACCACTTCTGGCACTTGAAGGACAAAGGGGAAAAATCTTATTATCAGAGACTGGACACCATGACTGGTGGGGAACACTAGAACTCAGCAAAGGCTGTCTAGTGAGGAGAATAAAAAACCACAGAGGACACCAGCCATTGCAGGAAGATGCCACCCAACGATAAGCTAGTAGAGGAGAAATATCCTGGCTTCTCTCATCCTTCTTCTCTCCCGTCTCCACTTCAACACCAGGCCTTGCATATACCAAATTTATCTAAAAGCCACTTGGCAAGTTAAGTCTGAAAAACATTTTGTGGGTGAAGGGTCAAAAATGAATATTAGTGGGCGCCTGGGTGGCTCAGTCGTTAAGCGTCTGCCTTCGGCTCAGGTCATGGTCCCAGGGTCCTGGGATCGAGTCCCGCATTGGGCTCCCTGCTCGGCGGGAAGCCTGCTTCTCCCTCTCCCAATCCCCCTGCTTGTGTTCCTGCTCTCACTGTGTCTCTCTCTGTCAAATAAATAAATAAAATCTTTAAGAAAAAAAAAAAAAAAAAAAAAATGAATATTAGTAAACAGACAATGACCAACCCACTTCCCAAGGCATAAGAGAGAAATTCAAAGCTGCAAACTGATTGCTAAATTATGTTCAATTTACTTTTCTTTTATATAATAAAAATCATCTGCAAATCTCTGAGTAGCCTAGACATTGTAGCATTTGGTACATAATGCAGTTGGTTAGTGAAAATCAGGCAAAATGTAGAAAGTGATGTAGCATAAGTACCATTATATTTTCTCATTTTATACTTTAAGCAACAATAATGGATATCATTACACAAAAATATGTACTATAATCATACAATTTATTTGGACTGTATAAAGAAAGGATTTACTTAGCCTGTCAATATATTTATACCTCCAATTACATATTCATTGTATAAGCATTCACTCAAGACCTACTATGTGGTACACAATTTGCTAGTCCCTAGAAAAGCAAGTCTTTTTATCAGACTGGGTCATGTCCTCAAAAAATAGAGGATAGGAATTAAGAATAAAGTAAATAATATACATACTACATAGATAGATACATAGAGAAGAGCACACAAATAAGGAAATAATTCGTTTTTCCAGGGGAAAAGGAGTCAAAGAAGACTACACAGAAGAGAGGATCTTTGAACCTAATCTGAAAATATAGGAAAAATCAAAGCAAATGCTATGTCTCTCTGAAGCCTTCCCACACACAAAATAATCTTACAATGATTGCTTGTAAACCACCCTCTGTATATAATGCTGTATCATCTGAATTATAATGCTGAATCATCTGCTTACTTCAAGAAAATGCATGAAAATAACCCCTCACATTTCTATCCACTTGGAAATGCAAGAAACCTAGCAGAGATATTCATAATTTTAAAGGTCTTTAAGCAGTACATGCTACAGCATGAACTCCTTTTTCTGTCATTCAAACCCTGTCCCCTTGCTATCCTGCTTCCTACATACTACCGAATATTTTACAGCAGTGGATCTTTGTTGTAACTTGTTTTCTTTCCCAGTACAACCCGAGTCATACAGATCTGCAATTCACATTGACCCAAATTCCTTGAGGCTGTAATGAAAGATTTTTTTTGTTCTCCACATTTGGAAAGGGATTCAGATAACATTTTGTATACTGGAAACTCTACACAAGACATTGATGAACTTGTTAGCCACTCTCTTACTGGAGGATGTGATACCTAAATCTTACTGTTTGTGTAGACCCTCTGTGTTACAAAGACTCTAAAACTATATGGTGATGTGTATCTCAGATTGATTACTTGGGACACTACATACCTATACTGCCAGGAGTGAGGTCATTTTCTGGGATAAAAACCAGTATCAAATTTCACAAATGTTTACCCTCTTGGGTACAGCTAGCTGTTGCATACATAGCATATTTCATAGCATAGCTTCTAATCCAAAGTTTCTATTGCATCCAATTTAAACTAACCTTCCAGATCCATGACCTTCGTCACAAGAAGCCAAAGAGGCTTTGTTCTCCTTTAAACCAACAACAACAAAAACCTTGTAGAGAATCTCAGCCTGAAATCTTCTTGGTAATCGTAAGCCCATATGTTTTTGTGCTACGAGGAAAAAGAGACCAGTTTAAGTGTGAACACAGATTCATGAAGACAAAGAATGGCCCATTGCTTAATGCGAGTCAGTTCTGCCCTGACTCGGTTCTTGTCTGCAGCTGCTATTCTGATTGAGGCTTCCTCTACTTTGGTCTAAAGCACCTCTCTGACTCGAGCTATTCCCACATAGTCACAGAATTCCTAAAGACACAATCACATTCTAATGCCAGTCTAAAAAAAATATTTTATTTTTCTTTGCCAACAGAGAAAGCTGGGCTTATATTGAACCCAGCCTCTTTGCTTCTGCTTCAATGCAAGGGGAATTTCATGACTGTCTTATGGCCACTGCCCATTGCCCACAAACTCAATGCTAACTTCAAAAACTTTTTTTCAAAATTGTTAATCTCATATCTTATGTAGATATACACTGTCACTAGCCAGAAAAAAGGTGGGTTTGGAATATGTAGTAACATGAGAAAGTAGAACATTTTTCTTTGCTATTGATTCTTGCTCACCCATATGACTGAATCTATAATCTTTGGTGTTGTTTATGATCGTGGACAGTGGAAGAAACAATGGGAGTTTATCACCTCAGTAAGTATAAAAAATACTTATTTGTTCATTCACTGATGATCTATTATATGTCACACAATTCCTTTATAATATAGCTGTTATTAGCTGTGTTGCTCTCCAAACAACTCAGGCATGGAAATGCTTTGTTCAAACTGCAACCAAAGTAACAGCTATTTCCCCTTTCTGTGTCCAACTAGTTGCCTCTGAAGACTCTTTTTGTTATTGCCTTACTCTAAGATTAGGCCTCAGATTCAGGATTAAACAGAACAAATCAAACACACAAGACCTACTCATTAATAAGGTGCCTCTTCTTCCCAAAGGTATGAGTTCAAGGGTCTTCTTCATTTTGCTTTCCTGGCCCATGGAATGAGTAGAATAAACAAAAGAGATGACAGTACCAATGATAGATAAATAATTTATGTGTGAGTTTAATTCTGTGTGAGTTGGTCTATTTTGTCACACTTAACCCACTTGTCAAGCTTATATTTTAGGAAGTCCCGTAAAGACACAGTGTTCCTATAGAAGAACACAATGTACTCATATTTTGGTAGTTCATGCCCTTTTCAGAAGAACCTATTATAAAACAATCAACCAACTGACTCTTCTGGTTTGTTTTTAGAGCTATATCATCTCAAGGCACATATCCCTGTCCACAGAATGAGGTATAACATAAAACAGAAATTTCTGGATGGGAATAATACTGGGAAATAATGTATAGAGTTGATCAAAACATCAAGAAACTAAAATCTTATCTTAAATCTTAAAAACTTTTTAGTAAAAACAGAGCTAACTGCTAAATTACAACCAAAATAATTGCTACTCAAGCTATGTTTCACAAATCACATGGCTCTAGGAAAGACCTGTACACCTTCATTGGAAGAAATGCCACATACATATTGCAGATGAGTTAGATATAAGTAGGACCTGGCTGATGATATAAGAAAAGAGACCAAATTACAACGGAATAAACTTTGGTGTTTGAGTCCCCAAGTGGAATGATATGCTAGAAAATTGGAAAGGGAAGTTGTACAAAATATATAGATTATTCTAGGGCTTATAGCCAGCTTATGTATAAGTGGTGCTAATAAAATGTGACTTCTTTACACTATCAAAGAAATACCCCAAATCTTGCTTTATCAGGATGGCATAAAAATTTCTTAATGTATCTAGAAATGCAATTTAGGATTTATTGAAACCAGTAACCAAAAGGTTAAGGGACTAATCTCAGTTGCAGACTGCTAAACCAGATGCAACTTTTACTCAGACCTTTCCATTTGCCTTTAAATTTTCCAGATTCTCCTCCTCCTGCTCTCCAGAGAGCCAGATTTGAGGCTTGCTCTCCTGTCTCCTTATTTGTCTGCCTCTCAAATAAACCCTTTCCCTGGTACATAGCTCAATGTCACAATGATGTCTTTGCTGTGCATCTAGCAGATGAACTTGGGTTCAGTTACATTATGACAAGGGCAACAATGCAATCCAGTGGAGGAAGTATGATTTTTTTCCCCAAAATTGTGTTAGATGAACAGAATATCCATACAGCAAAAAATAGCTGAATCTCGACCTCACAAATTACACAAAAATAAATTCCAATGGACTGCATATCTAAATATAAAATGTAAAAACAGTAAGGCTTTCAGAAGAAAACATAGAAGAACATCTCTGTGGCCTTAGAATAGGCAAAGATTTCTTAAACAGGACACAAAAAGCACTAACCATAAAATCTAAAAACTGGACAAAATGGACTATATTAAAAGTCCTACTTGGTATCAAAAATCACAGTTAAGAGAGTGAAAAATCAACAATTAGAGTAGGATGCTATTCACCATAATGTATCTGACAAAGGATTCTTATCCAGAATATATATATTTAAAAACTATTAAACATAATAGCAAGTGTTGGTGAAGATATGGGGATGCAAACTGGGGCAGCCACTGTGGAAAACAGCATGGAGGTTCCTCAAAAAATTAAAAATAGAACTACCAGTAATTGATCTACTGGGTATTTACCCCCAAAATATAAAAACATTGGTATACATGCACCCCATGTTTATTTTTGTTTTTAAAGAGTTATTTATTTGAGAGAGAGAGCACGAGTGGGAGGGGCAGAAGGAGAGAGAATCTCGAGCAGACTCTGTGCTGAGCACAGAGCCTGATGCAGTGTTCGATTTCAGGACCATGAGATCACCCTGAGCCAAAACCAAGAGTTGGCTGCTTATCCAACTGCATCACCCAGGCACCCCGCATCCCTTTGTTTATAGCAGCATTATTTATGATGGCCAAATTATGGTAGCAGCCCAAGTATCCATTGACAGATTGGATAAAGAAGATGTGGTATATATACACAATGGGATATTATTCAGACATAAAAAAAGAATGAAATCTCGCAACAACATGGATGGAGATAGAGAGTGTAATACTAAGTGAAATAAGTCAGTCAGAGAAAGATAAACATCATGTGATTTTCATTCATATGTGGCATTTAAGAAACAAAACAAATGAGCAAAAAAAAAAAAATAGAGGCAAACCAAGAAACAGACTCAACTATAGAGAACAAACTGATGGTTAGCAGAGAGGAGGTCAGTGGGGGGATGGGTTAAATAGGTGTTGAGGATTAAGAGAGCATTTGTGATGAGCACAGGGTGTTGTATGGAATAGTTAAATCACTATATTGTACACCTGAGACTAATATAATACTGTATGTTAACTAACTGGAATTTAACATAAAAAAACTATTAAACATTAATGAGATAAAGACATACACCTAATAGAAACATGAACAAAAGACTTAACCATTTCACAAAAAAGAACAGAGAATGGCTAAGAAGGATGTAAAAAAAGTGTTCAACTTCTTTAGTCATTAGGGAAATGCCAAATAAAACCACTACCTACACACAAGAACGGATAAAATGAAAAAGAGGGGAAATACCAAATGCTGATGAGAATGTGGAACTAAAACCATGCCCCACTGGGTTGACAAGGTTGAAACTAGCAGGAAGTTTAAAGCTTGTTTTTCAGAGAACCGTTTCTCCCTAATCAGCTATTGTGTCTTTTCAGACTCCACTAACAAATCCACTAGCTGTCTCAGGAAGCCTGGACTCAAGGTCAACTGGGTCCAGCCTAGGAACAAGCAAGGCCCTGCATTTCTTACCTGAAATAACAAGCCCAAGACTCATCTAGTTTACAGCTGCTCTTAGAGCATGCCCATAGCCCCTTCTCCTTGTCTTAAGATAACCTCATGATCTCAGGAGCTGAATTTAGCCTCCTTCTGATGTTGTCTCCAGGCCCAAAGTGAACATGAGATATGTTACATATACGTTTGTTCAATGCACATGTTCCATCTTTCCTCCTGTTTCCCTGCCCTTTTCATCAATATGCATAAATCTTAATCCCTATGATTATAAAAAACTTGTTCTTTCCTCCCTAGGGAGGCAAATTTGAGGATTGTCCTCCCATCTCCTTATTCAGCGGCTTCTCCAATAAACTTTCCTTGCTGCATAACTGATGTCTCAGCGATTGGCTTTGCTGCACATGGGTCAGACAGATTTGGGTTCGGTCACAGAGCAACCACTTTGGAAAACTGCTTGAAAGTATTTATAAAAGTTGAACATCATAATATCTTCTGATATTATGTAATTCTAAACCTGGGTAAATATGCATGTTTCTACAAAAGGCATGTTCTAGAACATTTAGCTACACTACTCACTGTATTCCCAAACTGGAAATAATACAAACCACCACAGTAGGATGGATGAATAAATTGTGACATATTCAGGCAATAGAATATCAAACAGGAAAGAAAATGAACTCCCAACTACACACAAGGTAGCTGAAACGAATAAAGTGGGAAAAACCTCAACAGAGAAAGAGTGTATGCACCATGATTCCATTTATACAGAGACTGTTAGAAATCTGGATGATGGTTACTGGAGTAACCAGAGAAATCTAGGTGATGGGTACTGGAAGGGGATCTGAGTGGGTATTCCTGGGGTGTGTGCAATATTCTGATTCTCGGTCTACATTCTGGTTATATGGGTTTATTCAGTTCGCCAAAGTTTACCCAGATGTATCCAAATTAAGAAGTTATAATTGAAACAAAAGAATAGTGACAGCAACAGACGAAACAGTACATTTAAAACCAAGGAGATCATAATGAACTCCATGTCCCCACCCCCTAAACCTTGCGCGCGCACCCACACAATAACATGAAAACCTCATTGGCTGGGAGTAGGTGGCGCACTTCCGAAAGCCGCATCTTAGCACCGCCCCTTCCGCCTCCTGGTCGTCCCACCTTCCCGCGTCTAGAGCGTCTGGCGTCACGACTTCGGCCCCTTGGACCAAGTTCTCCAGGCAAAAAGTGACTCTTGTGCTTGGTGGCAGCCTCTTTCCCGGTCATCACCATCCGATCCCCATTTGCTACCCGCCGCCATTATGAACATCCGCAATGCTCGGCCAGATGACCTGATTAACATGCAGCACTGCAACCTTCTCTGCCTTCCTGAGAACTACCAGATGAAATACTATTTCTACCACGGCCTTTCCTGGCCCCAGCTTTCTTACATTGCTGAGGACGAGGACGGGAAGATCGTGGGCTACGTCCTGGCCAAAATGGAGGAGGACCCGGATGACGTCCCCCATGGACATATCACCTCACTGGCGGTGAAGCGTTCACACCGGCGCCTCGGCCTGGCCCAGAAGCTGATGGACCAGGCCTCCCGGGCCATGATAGAGAACTTTAACGCCAAGTACGTGTCCCTGCACGTCAGGAAGAGTAACCGAGCAGCTTTGCACCTCTATTCTAACACCCTCAACTTTCAGGTTAGTGAGGTGGAACCCAAATACTATGCAGATGGGGAAGATGCTTATGCTATGAAGCGGGATCTCTCACAGATGGCAGATGAGCTGAGAAGGCAGCTGGAGCTGAAGAAGGGCGGGTATGTGGTGCTGGGCTCCAGGGAAAACCAGGAAACCCAGGGAAGCACACTTCCTAGTTCCAAAGCGGGTGGTCAGGAGAAGAACCCCGCCGCTGATGATAGTGGCAGTGACAGCAAGGAACCCAGCGAGTCTGCGGAGAGCACCGATGTCCAGAACAGCTCAGAAGATTCAGATTCTACCTCCTAGAACCTGTTTAAGGTATTCTGTCCTGATCCAATCCCTTCCTACCCTAAATCCCTGCACCATACATTGACGTGCGCAATCCCATCTTATCCCATTCTAGTCCTTCTGGACCACTGGTGACCTTGCAGAGGAGTGTTGAGTGGGTTGGAGGAAACTCATCGCTCACTAGTGGAAGTTAATAGGACTCCCACTCATATGCTAAAAGTAGATTAAATTCAGTAAAAGAAACCTGCATTTATCCAACTTTTTTAGTGTGAATTGTATTTTAGGGTATCCATATAGTTGGTGAAAGAATTTTTTTCTTTATAGAATTACAGCTAATAAATGCAAAAGAATGATAGAACTTTAAGATCACTATTTTGCAACCCCTGATGAAATCATAGATTTAGCCAACTGTTATCAGTGGCTGATAATTACTAGATGAAAATTGAAGCACTTTGTAATTATGGATCAGATTGACAACACTTGAAGTCACTGGGCAAGAGTAACATCACCAAAAGGGAGACAAATGTCACGTGCCTCCTAATGCAATACGAAGTGCACAGTAACACCTAGAAATATCCTTGCCAAAAGAAAATTGTATGTCTGTGTGTGAAATTAATCTTGAATCCAAACAAGGCTTTAGATGAGAATTTCTACAGAACAAATGACCTGATTTCTTCAACAAACAAATAAATAAATGTCATTTTTAAAAAGGGAGGAAGTTTATTAAAATAAACTTTAGAGGGGGCGCCTGGGTGGCTCAGTTGGTTAAGCGACTGCCTTCAGCTCAGGTCATGATCCTGGAGTCCCGGGATCGAGTCCCGCATCGGGCTCCCTGCTCAGCGAGGAGCCTACTTCTCCCTCTGACCCTCCCCCCTCTCATGTACTCTCTCTCATTCTCGCTCTCTCAAATAAATAAATAAATCTTAAAAAAAATAAAAATAAAATAAACTTTAGAGGTATATTAGCCAAATGCAACCATTGTGGACATTGTTTGGGTCCTGATTTAAACTAATCAAATACAAGACATTTTGAGACAGCCAAGAAAATTTGTGAGCACCGCCTATGGAATTGTCAGTGATTTTGCTTGGTGAGCGAAATGGTATTGTATTTTTTGACGTCCTTATCTGTTAGAGATACTTACTGAAATAATTAGAGGTGCAAGAATATGAGGTCTCAGATCTACTTTAAAATATTCCAGCAAAAGAGAGGGAAAAAGTTGGGGAGCGAGAAATGTATAAAATAAGAATGGCAACAGATGAAAATTGTTGAAGTTGGCAATGGGGGGTTTCAGGTTGGAACTTGGGGGGTTCATTATGCTATTCTTTACTCTTTTGAATGTGTGAAAATTAACATGAAAAGTCAACAAAAACAATTATTACACTTCCTAATACACATTAATGCTAATACTAAGCAGCCACTAAAAAGTAGTTTTTGTTTTTTTTTTTAAGATTTTATGTATTTATTTGACAGAGAGATAGAGAGACAAGTAGGCAGAGAGGCAGGCAGAGGGAGAGGGAGAAGTAGGCTCTCTGCTGAGCAGGGAGCCCAATGCGGTGCTCGATCCCAGGACCCTGGGATCATGACCAGAGTCGAAGGCAGCCGCTTAACCGACTGAGCCACCCAGGCGCCCCTAAAAAGTAGTTTTAAAAGGCTATTTAAATACAGGACTTTCTAACACCTTAAGAATTTCAAGGATCAATGAGCTACTGTCAATTTAGAAACTTTAACTTCTAAACCTGTCACCTTACCCTTACATGTGAAAAAGGGAACTTTCTCATAACAAAGTCCAGTCATGAGTGATAGACACTGTATATAGTTAAAATAAATGCTGTTTGATTTACTCATTCTTAAAAATTTTTACTTGCCAGGCATGAGGCTTGGAGTTGGTATATAATCATGATCCGGACAGGTTGATGTTTACATTATATAATACTTAAAGATTTTATTTATTTATTTGACAGAGAGAGGTCACAAGCCGGGAAAGCAGTAGGCAGAGGGAGAGGGGGAAGCAGACTCCCCGCTGAGCAGGGAAACCGATGCGGGGCTCAAAGGACCCCAGGATCATGACCTGAGCCAAAGGCAGGTGCTTAACCAACTGAACCACCCAGGGGCCCCCATTATATAACACGTAAGAATAAATGTACTATATTTATTACACCTTTTAATGCTGAAGCCCAAACTGTACTGCACACTAACCCTATTTTATTCAAGTATAGTTCCATAGGTTATAAAAATTTAGATAGAGTAATTTCATGGAGGTTAGAAAGAGTGTAACCTCAGAGGAGTCTTTGCATCTGGTTTTTAACAACCTGAACATTTCAAAATGACTGATTCATTTAGTCAAAGGTTAAGTTAAAGGCAACAAAACAATCTAAAAGGAAGGTAAAATTAAACAAAACTTAATGTCTTAAAAGAAGTGTTGTCAAATTTATATCTGCCTTAAAAACCCTGAAGGGGGGTGGGAGTTTGGTTAAATATGTGATGGGGATTAAGGAGTGCACTTGCTGTGATGAGCACAGAGTGATGTATGGAAGTGTTGAAACTGTACGCTTGAAACCCATATAATACTGTGTGTGAACTAACTGGAATTAAATATAAATTAAATTATAATTAAATTAAAATAAATTAAATAAATATAAATCAAAATAAAAAAGCAGGAAAAAAAAAACCTTGAGAGGCTCGTCAAGACTATTTTATTTAAATCAACAAGCCTTTAAAAAAATAACCAATCTTCAAATCCCCATATAGAAGGACTTATGTAATATTGATCTCATCTTTGTGGTTACTGGCTCCTCTTCAGTTGTTACACCATAGCTAAGAAGGATCTTAAGTAGAACCGAGCTAATTGAAGATTGCTTTAAAATAATGAATAAATTATGTATATTCACATATATTTTGTTATTTATATATTTTATATTATATATATTTACATGTATGTTATATATATGTATATATACTTTGATGAATTCAAAAGCGCTTAATACCTGCTATGAGAAACAAAAATGATTGCCACCCTAATAGGGGAAGAGAAAATAATAAATAATATGAAATAAGAAAATTATTGTGTGACAGTTATAAATCTCAGAGTCCAAACTCAGGGATAATTGAAATGTTTCTTTATGTTACTATTATTGAACTTTATTTCTAAATTGAAGGAGATGATTCCTGTACTTAGCATCACTATCCTTCCAGGTCGATATCTGCCAAGTCATCTTCATTGGCCACATCTGATCTTTGGTCTCACTCTTCACTTCTGGGTCCTTTCTACCCAGAGGCCTCGTAAGGTCTCTATACTCTGCCATGTTTGGGCCATTTTGGAAGCAAGGGGATTAGTCTCTGTAGGCTAACTGTTCGTAAAAAATAACCCCCAATCTCAGTAAGTTAACAAAATACCAGTTTATTTCTGACATCACAGTCCAATGTGGGTCAGCAGTGTGGTGGGGATATGCAGGGGAGAGGAAAAGCAGGGCCCTGCTCCATAAAGTCATTCAGGAATCCATCTAGAACAGTTGTTTGAACTTGTTTTGTTCCATAACCCCTCTGGCAATCTAGTGAAGCCTAAGGATCTCTTCTAAGAAAATTGTTTTTATAGGGCAGACAAATCATATGGGATTTCAAAGGAAATCAATTTTATTGAAATACAGTTATCAAGCTATTTTCAAATAAATTTGTTATGTATATGCCTCTTCATTATCATATGAAATTTAAAAATCAAGCAGTGGGTCTAGTAATTACTGTTACTTCAAGGAAAATTTGGTTGTAAATGATATTTTGAGAGACCTTCAACAGCTGTAATATAATATGTAAATACCTATGGTTTAGGTATTTTTGTTGGTGACAAAGCCACAAGTCATGCTAGTACTGTGCATTGGTGTCTATATTCATAATTGAAGGAAATGCCAAGTTTCAGTTAGAGGTTAATGAAAATACAGATTTTTTTGTTCCAAATCCAAGGTCATAATCTCCTAAATTCTATTATTAAATCTCAGGGTAAGAACCCCTGATTCAGTGACTCTGCATTTTCTAGAATCGTATGTCCCCTGCTGGTTCATATACATTCACAACATGCAGATAAGGGAAGAGACTGCATATGGAGGTTTATGTAGGTTTTAAAAGTCAGTACCATTTTTTCCAACTAACTGCAGGGGAAGCTAGGAAATGTAGTTTAGCTGTTTGCCCAGGAGGAAAAAGAATGAGTTCTGGTAACCAGACCGCGTAGTTTCTGCAACAGTGGGAAACATCCTAGTGGTGCTGTGGACCAGGAGAAATTCTGCTTCCCTGCCCAGCTAAGAGCTTAGGATGCTTCTGCTGCTCCCTCTTCGTAATGTGGCACGGGGAACTCTGTGAGGCTACCCAGGGCTATCTGCTTAGTCACATGACACATGTTTTCTGCTCTTTACAAACTTGGGTATGGGAAACTGGGATTCTGCCACCTTGCTGTCTTTATGCCTCTCACTAAAGCCTGGAAGAAATGACCCATTTATTCTGAATTCCCCCAAACTGCCTATGAAATTTCAGTTATCATCCCTCACCTCCATCCCACTCAACAGGGTTTCACTAGTATAAATGCTTAGTTGCCTGAATGGGAACAGCCTACTTGTGAGGACAAGAAAGAGTAGGAAGAAAGCATTTTAAAGGTTAATTATCTTGCCACAATTATGGCACACCCTCCTTGGAGCTAGAGTTCAAATATCTACAGAAAAAAGTCCTGAAATACTAACTTTCCATTTTCTTTTATCTCCTCCTTTGGGTCTGGGCAACAGAGACAGTTAAAGTTAGAGGTGATAGTGAGTAGGGCAGTTGGTGAAGGAGATTATCTTCATCTACAAAGTAATAAAAATTACTACTAAGAATATGAGAACTCACTATGTTACAGATACTATTCTAGGGACATCTATGAACAATCTCATTTAATCTTTCATAATAGCCCCTGAAGTAGGTACTGTTACTCCATTTTACAGATGAGGGCTGCATGACTTACAGATAATAAATGGAGAACAGGGATGCACACTATGGTAGTGAGACTCTGTGATGGTGAGAATCAAATGAGACAATCCCTGTGAATTGCTTAGCACACTACCTCACACACAAATATTCTGTAAATTTTAGCTCTTAATATAATCTGTAGTAATAGTAACCATTCAGCTTCTTTCCTTTTCTTCTGCACAGTAATCAAATGATAGAATGTGGTGTATGAGCAGCAACAGTTTGCAATCTTGGAAAGGAGATGCATCTTAATGATTAAAATAGCTTTCACTGACAAGATGAATGTCAAAGCATTCAGCTGAATCAATGCTAATCAACAGCAAAGTTTCTAGGGAGCCATAGCAATGAAGACAGGTCAGTTCAAACCTGCTAGTTGAGGCAGGACTACCATCAAACTGACACTTATCTCCTGACAAGAAATACGTGCTTGATGATTAATAACAAAAAAGAAAAAAAAATGCAAAATCTCAAAATTTTCCATTGAGCTGGCAATATTGAGTTAGCCAGGGTTACTTCAGTGACTCTCCTTTCTGGTTTATTCTTTCTGTCGCTAAGCTGTCATCCTAACAAAAAGTTGTTAAATGTTCACATGAGCATTCACTGAAATAGACTGTTCTTAATTTTACCAGACAACTAATTATAACTGGAATGATATAATGAAATATGGAAGAAAGTTAGAGACTGACAGGTCTGGTAAATTCCTAGTATAACCTTACCCCAGATATGCCAGAAACCATAGATTTCAAATGCAAATGCACCACTCTATGAAGATAAAGAGGGGGTTGGGAAGAGATAAAATATTGTTTTGAAATACTAATCAGATAGATACCATTTGTTGAATTATTTATAATCTCTAACAATGTCACTTTTCAATCAGTGTATGCTGTACAGTTAGGGTGAATGAAATACCAACTTTGTCAGGGGTAACTGATAAAAGCAGAGGTTTTTTCTAAATTGTATACTCTATCTGTGCTGCAGTATATAAATTTGAATATGAGCATTATGGTAGAAAATACAAGGAAGAGAGGATATTAAAAATTATGTGAATGGCAGTGGTTCAAGGAGCCAGAGGAAAAAACCTTTCTGAAAACATTCTGCAATGCCGTTTCTATAGACTAACATCCTCAAAACATCATAGGTTTTCTTTTCTTTTAAGGTAAAGCATAAAATTCTGTTTTGTGTTCATAAACCCATGTTAACAATTAAAATATTTCTCAGGCCAGGGGTGCCTGGGTGGCTCAATCAGTTAAGTGTCTGACTCTTGATCTCAGCTCAGGTCTTGATCTCAGGGTGGTGAGTTCAAGCCCTGTGTTGGGCTCCATGCCCCCCCCCAAAAAAATTATTTCTCAAGCTTCCATTGCCTACCCTTAAGAAATCCTGGTAATGAAAAAAAGAAAAAAAAAAATCCTGGTAATGTAAAAATTTGAACTTAATAAGCTAATTAATTAAAAGCTTTAATATTCATATTTTAAAAAGAATCACTATAAAAAGTTTCTGTACCCTTAAACAGTAAACTATCCTAGGGCATTTATTACATTGTTATTTGACTTTTAAAATTTAATGTTTTAACTATGGTGAGTGCTGTGAATTGTCTAAGACTGATGAATCACAGACCTGTACCCCTGAAACAAATAATACTTTATGTTAATTAAAAATTTAATGTCTTGGGGTGCCTGGGTGGCTCAGTCGTTGGGCGTCTGCCTTCGGCTCGGGTCATGATCCCAGGGTCCTGGGATCGAGCCCCGCATCAGGCTCCCTGCTCCGTGGGAAGCCTGCTTCTCCCTCTCTCACTCCCCCTGCTTGTGTTCCCTCTCTCGCTCTGTCTCTCTCTGTCAAATAAATAAAATAAATAAAATCTTTAAAAAAAATTTAATGTCTTAAAATTATCAAGCAATATTTACTGAGAAGATTAAAACAATATATAATATGTGGTTTTTATATAACTACTTTTGCATGCCTATCTTAATATTTGAAACAAATTGAAAAAGGTAATGATGATAGTCTTTCTCATATCTTATTACTCTTCTATTATAGCAAATACACTTTAAAAAAAAATAAGATTTTGTATTGTATGCTTCTCTCTGTCCCGCAACTTGATTTACTGTTGTTATTCTAGAAACTGACTTTTCTATCATTATGATTTTGTGGGAAAAATGCTTTTTAACCACTCTGTGCATAATAATCAACCTTTATCTTATTTTTATGTGCACTTGATAGATGAGAAAAATGCATCTTTACAGTTGTAAGGTTCTGTTGTCTTGTTTGTAGTTACTTAGCAATGGGCAGCAGTACTCGTCTAACTTTTCTTTAACTTATATATTCCATTCACATATCATTATAAACCATTCTACCTTATTAAGGATAGGGTCCATGTCTCATTTATCTGTTTCCTAAACTCCTGGCACATTATTCATTCATTGTAGGTACTCAGTAAATATTCATTGAGTGAATGAAAGAAGAAAGGAAACTCCCAAATTACCTATGCAGTAATTTTAAAAAGGAAAGTAGGGAAAATGTATATAAGGTACTACTTCCTATTACCTAATGTAATTAAAACACCTTAAAATTATGAATAAAGAGACATAATGGATATTTTGGTTTCATCTCCAGGTTTCTCAGAAAATATGACTTATAGAATTGGACACATTGTATCTAGCTTATCAAGAGCTAAAAAGGCCTTTCATTTCTTTAGAATTGAAATAAATTTCTTTTTGAATGGAGTAGGATGGGCTAGAATTTGAAGATGGCAAGCAAAAGTATCTTGGTTTCTCTAGGTTTAAAATAGGATTTTTGGGGGTGTTTCAGTATGCTCCCTCCTCCCCCTTCTCCTGGCAGAAGTGGATTTTAGGTACCAGGAAAAGTTCATGTGTCCTCATGGCTGGGAGGGGAGAGAGCCCCAGATCCACGTGTGGATCTTTGTGCTATCATCCGAATTCTCACTGGTGTCTATGGAGATAGATCTAGTCTAAACTGGTTACCGGTACCTTGTTGATCTGCTGCTGAAGTCTGTCATTGGTTAAGCCAATATTGTATTCTTTTAGAGTTTAGAACCTGTAGCCCTCTCTTGCTCACTTGCTCTCTTCTCACTTCTCAACAGCATTGCAGTTCCTCGCATCTCAGCCACGTCTGCCCTCTGAGCCCTGGCTTAGCCTGTCTGCTCTGCAGGCACCTTTTCTGGGGTCATCTCACAATGGCCCCAGTGGCTTCTCACGCTCAACAGCAACCGTCTGCATATCCCACTGGGATTATAAAGGAATACCTGGATACAAGAGCCTCCTGCACAAGAGCCAAGAAAGTTTGAGACCTGCTATCACAGAACCTTCTTTGGTCTACTCACACCATGCCACTATTTTACTCTGTAGTAGTCCTGTGTTGGGTGTGGTTGTCTTGCAAGGTTGTCTCCTCCTAGAATGCTGAACAGGAAGCAGGGCAAACTCTTGAAGCTCCTCAGCTTTCAGGTTTTGCCATTATTTATCTGGGTTTTCATTCTTGAGGGTGTAGTCAGGACCATCAAGTCAGACCTCATGCCCTCCTTCCTCCTCTTCTTTTCTGGAGGAAGTATTCTATTTTCTCTTCCTTTCTCTGGGAACTCATCATTTGTCTTACCCTCCCCTTTCTTGAGGTGGTATTCTCCTCCTCTTTCCCAATTGGAGGAAGTCACGAATAAGAGCTTCTACTACGCAATCAGAACTTGGAGATTTTAAGAAAAGGACAACCAGTGATTAAATTGCAGGATCTAATCTCCTTATTTGTGTCAATTTGTTTTTGTTTTTGTTTTTGTTAATGACACAACTTGCCATTTATTGAGTACCTGTGATATTCAGGTACAATGTAGGACTTTTATTAATGATATATTTAACTCTCTCAGTACCCCTAAAAGGTAAGTGTTATGATTCCTGTTTTATTCGTGACAAAACTGAAACTCAAAGAAGCAAAGTAAATATCTAGGATCTGAACCTGAGTCTATTTGAATTCAAGGCCAAAGCTTCGTTCACTTTCCCATTGCCACTCTTTGCATTTTATTCATAAAGGTGTGAAAACTATAGCAAAAAAAAAGGAAAATCTACAGTTTAAAATGTTCTGTTGACTTAATACATGGAAACTCTATGTCATTTGTAAGTATTTTTGTATAACCCATCATTATAATCCTGTTTTACTATTTTTCTCCAGTAAAGATAAGTGAAGACAAAGTGCTTTGACCTCTGCAGTGTGTCACCAGATAAATCCAGAGTTATCACTACTTAACGTTGTTTTTATATTCACTGAATGTGAATTACCATAGTATGGAACATTTCTCATGTTTAAATTTTTGTGAAAACTAGTGTATATGGTTTTAAGTCAAAGCCTTGACATTAACCATCTGATGACAAGAAGTAAATCTGTTCTCTGTAATCATAATCAGCCCTGCTAAGCACTTCTTACAGATCTGCCCCAATGCACTCTAAGAATGCCTACCTAATAGTAAATGATTGCCTGAGGCAGATATAAAAGTTTTCCCCCCCACACAATAAGGATTTGCTATTTCCTGTGGTAATACAAACCTCTCATCTCTCTTTCCATTTTTCCTTTTTTTCTTTTTAATTTTCTCTCCCAGCTCTAAAACTATTTTATTCCTTCCCCTCAAGCATGTGTTTATCTCTTTATTTTTAAATATTGCAGCTTTCTAACATCTGTCTCTAGGGCAGCATAATCTTACTGATGAAATATTCCATGTTTTCCTTGAGCCCTTGTCAATATGTCTTCGTGTTAACAGCTTAGCAGATGGAGAAACAGAAGGAGTAGCCTCAGCTTACCTGAATGATTTCTCTCCAGCACCAGGCACATTACTGTCTGTAGTAACTTGATGATAGGAATTGGAGTAATTGGAAAATAAGAAATGATATCTGACTTTTGCAGTGTTATTTACTAAAACTATTGGGTGCTTTTCTTTGTTACCATTATATCCTTTTTCCTAGTCTCCTACCAGGAGAAGGCAGAATTACAGCAACCCCTCTAGTTTGGACTGTACCACTTCAGATAATGCAAGTAAAATAAACAATAATACTAATATTGCTTTAGGCATAAATTAACATGTTCCCAAGTGGTTCCAGAGTAATAACGGTGATTTAGCAGCAGCAGTAGCTTTCTGTAACACTAAAATTGTGGGAACCTGTGACACTGCTGTTTGTAATAACATTGTTCTTTTTACATAGGACAGATTATTGGGGTTTTTTGTTTTTTGTTTTTTTAATGGGCTGCCTGCTTTTTACTGAAGTACAATCCTGGAAAGGCTAAAGCAAGGCTTTGAAGCAAGGATGTAGGATAGTAATGGTGAACACCCTTGTACTAGCTGGAGAGAATGACCCCCACCCTCTCCTTTACTTGCAGCTTTAAAGAAACTGTTGGGTGGGCTCAGGACTGTCAGAAAATTATTCAGAAATATTAATTATCAAGATGAAGAGTTTTCTTTGGCTGCGAGAGAGAAACTTGTGAATGAAGCCTGTGAGTTATCTAGTTGGAATTTGTGTGATTTTCCCTCTGGAAATGAGAACAAGGGGCAGGAGATGATCATCTAAAATAAAAATAATGAGGTGTGTGGATGTGTGGGAAAAGTAGGGAGTGGTGCTGGAAGTTAGTTCAAAGCTGGGAAAATTTGGAAAGGATCAGGACTCTGAAATAGCTGAAGGGAAGTTTTCTCAAATTTTTACGTGCAGATGAGTCATCTTGGGGATCATGTTAAAAATGCAGATTTTGTTTCAGTGGGTCTGGGGTGGGGCCTGAGTGTCTGCATTTCTAACCATTCCTAAACAGCACTGATGTTGCTGGTCTAGGAACCACACTTTGCCTAGTAAGGTTCTTAAAGCTCATCTCCAACCCTGTAACTAAGTCCAAAACACCTGTGATTAGCCCCTGGGTCAGTTTGGATTAGACACTAAGTAATTCAGAAGCCCATTCTTAAATACAAAGTCACACAAATCCTGTTTGTTTTTGGAATTTTGTTACATAGGGCTGATGACCTAATAATTTCAGTAAAAATTCCAGATATATTTCATCAAAATGTATACAACCAAAAAATTTATATATACAGTATATGAAATGTATTGATAATAATTGACGTTACATCTTCTGTTAGTGTTTTGATATTAATATTTCCTTACCTTTGATATCCAAACAAGTAAATAGTATATGAGATTTTTAAAAATTTCACTTTTCATTATCATTCAATTTATTGTGTTCATTGGTCCACAGATTACCCCAGACACTAATAATTTTTTCCATGCTGACATCTGACACAGAATTTGAAAATGAACACAACCTTTTGTTTTGTTTTAAATTGGAGCATCAGACATCAGATCTTTATGTGGAGGTGGTGTGGGAAACCCTTTCAAGAGAGGTTTTTTTGTTCAGGGATAAGAATTTCTAGCCCAGGAGTTCTCAACCTACGCATCCAAGTCACCCAGGTGCTGTGTTAAAGATGCAGCTCACATTGACTCCAGCTCAAATTTTTTCACATACTGCTATCTGAAAATCACCGACTAGTAGAAGGTGTTGAATTCCTTATAAAGGTAATTTGAAGGGCACTTTTGCCATGGTGATACTCTCCAGATTTAAATTAATTTGTCATAAGAAGCAGAAAACTCAGAGAAGTTATAACACATTTTTGTTTATTATAAAACATATATGGGAATGATTGAGTGGTATATGGGAACTCTGTATGTTCTGCTCATTCTTCTGTAAACAAAACTGCTCTAAAATGGCCATAATTAGAAAATAAAATGTATACACAGAATTTTACATAAGTGTGGTAATTTTATATATGTAGATGATTATACATATATTTTACATAAATGTGATTATGTCATGTGTATTATTTTTAGGGTGTTTTTTTGTCATTAATTGCCCCCCGTCCTTTCCCCTGTCCACCCACATCCCTTTCCCTAGCATGCTAACATAGTTTTATCCTGTATTTTCCTCCAAGTTCTTGTAAAGCAAACAATAGCTACAATGTAGCTGTTGTCATGTATAGCACAAGCTTGAAGAGGGAGAAAGCTCACATATCACACTGAAGTGTTCTTAATTTGTTTCTAAAACAAAAAGCTCAGATAATGCAAGTCCAGTTAAGAACCAGATACCAGGCCAGTCTGGAATCCCATGGCCTTCTACTCATGTTTCATTAGTTCCTCATATCCCATCATCATTTGGGTGTTCTGAGTTAGAACTTGTATTAACAGTACTCGGCCAAAAACCAATGAAACAGACCAAGTGACTTATCAAGATCCTAATTTATACTTTTTTTTAGACATGAATGCTTCTTTGAAATCTTAAAATTGATACAATTCATTTCCTTGAAGCACACTTGAAGGGTTATTTAAACACCATGTTTCCTTATATGGACATAGGAATTACTTTTTGTGAATTTCTGGGGGGAAAAAGTTCTTTCATTATAAATCATACCTATATTGCTTTCCTACCCAAATTTAGATAGATTTTGCACTTTAGGAGTGGGGTCATCACCTCAACTGCATATTATAAAAGCTTACCTAGAGAACATAGTCTTTAGCAAGTTGAACAATTTTCACAAGAGGTGGTTTAATAGAGTGGGAAATCACAGACGTCAAAGTCCAAAGGCTTAACTTTTAATCCTAGTTTGGCTTATTACTACCTGGATATCCTCTGGCATGTCAATTTCCTCATTTGTAAAATAGAGATAAAAATAACTTCCATGCCTTCAGGGTTATTGTGTAATGAGGTAGTATAAGAAAAACTGCATTGTAATTTGTAGGAACACATGTAAATGCTATTGCTAACTAACACTGCTACTTCCAGAGATTTTTTTTTTAAATATTTATTTTTTTTATTTTTTTAAAGATTTTATTTATTCATCAGAGACAGAGAGGCAGAGGGAGACGTAGGCTCCCCGCCGAGCAGGGAGCCGGATGCGGGACTCAATCCCAGGACCCTGGGATCACGGCCTGAGCCGAAGGCAGACGCTTAACCATCTGAGCCACCCAGGCACCCACTTCCAGAGATTTTTATCCCCACGTTCAAACGGGTGCAAAATAACATTGATCATTCATTTTCTTTTTCCGTCCTAGCCATCCAGAAAAAAATCAGTGCTTTGGCAATGATGAATGTGTAATGTATGTGAGTATTTCAAGGGGTGATGAAGGGAGTGGATTCCTATAAATGCAGGAAATTAACTGTATATTCATTTAAAAACAAAAGGGGCCTAATAAAATTGTTTATCTCTTGTTCTCTATGACCTAAGCATTCATACGTGGTAAGATTATTCATGTAAATCAAACTGTACTTGCCTCCCACTTGCATGGTTTTGAGGAAAAGAGACACACACACACATACACACCGTGACCAAAGTTTTCACATACTCAAAAGCTTCAGTAAACCGGTAGTGCATTAGGGCAAGCATCTGGTTGATTTTCCATGCCAGAGCCCTAAGCAAGGTATTAAGTCCCACAGTCCCTACTTTTTTACTGAAAGCAGATACAAAAGCTAAAGTTTGTTAAATAATAGATGTTGTAAAGAATCTTGAAAATTATGGACTCCCTCATATAAGGAGGTTTCTAGGAAGCAAATACTTCTAATTTCCCCTTGGCATCCAAGACATTTTGTGTCCTGGAACAGTGTACCCTACTTAAAAGATTCCTGATGAGTGAGAGGTAAACCTTTCTTTTGTAAAGTGGAAGAAAGATTAGTGTGAAGGAAAGGTAAGAAAGAACCAACACCACAGGAGTGCTTTTAGGCAGATCGGTCTAGGAAGATGTACATTGGAAGTTGAGGATACAGATTTTAAGTCCCTTAAAATTACTCTTGCCTCTGTATTCCTTGTGAAGCACTCCTCAGTATGAAAAGCAACGATTTGTGGTATATTTTCCAGCACTTCATACATGTTCTTAATTTTATTTTCTTCCTTAAAATTGGGGGTCTGGGGCAAGGGTTCGGTTAGTTTATACCCAGCAAGCATCTTAGGCTAAAGTGTCACAGCTTTTGTGGGCCTAATTGATTAGTATCTTTATCTCAACTGCCTTAAGTTAATGTGTAGTAGTATTGTATAGTGCTTAAGCTCACATATTGTAGGTTACACCTGGAGTTATACTCTGAGGCACCTGCTTTAGAAGTATTTAAATAATTCCATATACCCTGTTTTGTAAGGATGGCAACCCTATCAAACACTAAACCCTTCCCAGGCACCTGAAATAACTTGAAATAATAATTTGTCAGCTAATGATAAACATCAAAATTCAGAGAAAATCAGTTTAAGAGTAATAGTGTATAATAATGGAAGAAATGGTCAGCTGTTAGAAAGTCCAAGATTCTTCATGAAATTTGTTTTAGGTCCTCTATTATCCTTGTCCAAAAAAAAAAAAAAATATATATATATATATATATAAATCATTTTTTAATAACTGATTGCAATCCTATTTGCACAATGAGAAGGAGTAGTTTCAGAATAAAGAAAGAAGGCTGCATTTACAGTTTAAATTTTTGTATACCAGTAAAATTGTAGTTGGAAAACATTTGGGTCAGTTTCGCTAAAAAACAGAAGTTCTTGTTTTTGATGAGGAAAAAGCATAAATAGGGGCTTATCTTAGAATGTAAAGCTTTTAGAATCACCCTGTAATTCATGGCTTATCCCTGGGAATTCAAAGCTTTATAAATTATAAACCTTTTCCAGGACATGGTACACACTGTCTTATGTCAGATAGGGCTAGGCTAAGCCAAGGGCATAAATGAATTTTCACTTCTTTGCCCTGAATTCTTCTTCCATCCCTGATACTCAATATTCTATTATTCTTTTCTGGGCTTAAACTATACACCCCTTGCCTAGACTAGAATTCCTTCAAAATAATTCACATTCTTAGATAGTATTTTCAATTTTGTCCCTCTCTGTTCCTACTTCCCATAAATAAATAAGCAAATAGATAGTTGCAGATCCCACATCATAGCTGGTAATAAGCAGTTTTTTTAAAAAAAAATTCACACTAAATTATTAATAACTGGCAGGCTTGATCCTTTAAAGCATATACATGTATTTAATTCAAATGAATTTCTGATTGGTGGGATAAACCTGCTTTGTTAGTATCATTCTCATCTGGTCACTTGAAAGATCTAAATTGGGACTCCAAGGGGGGTGTCCTGGCCATCTTGGGCCACAGTTTTCAAAAGAAAGGGAGAATGCATTTCCTGTCTCTGAGCAAATGAAGGGATAGGGTACTAAGTAAGCAATGTTTGTTTTTGAAGCTCCAAAACTTTTTTTCTACATCTTTCCTCTAGTTCTTTCTATTCTTTCTCCCATTATCTTCAATAAAGTCGCAATTTCTACATCCATAAAATAGGAATAATTGTAGGATTTCTGTAAGGACTGCAAAATTGTTGTAAGGGTTAAATCAGAAAATTCATGTAAATTACCCAGCTCAATATTCAGAAAATATTAGGTGCATAATAAATACTGGTTCCAGCTACTTCCCTTCCAATTAGTAAGTAAACATTTTAGTAAGACTGATAATTCCAATATAGGATTATATGTTTGAATACCATTTTATGCAAAAAGAGTACTCAGTGATCATAAGCTGTTTCTGTCTGCCCGGTCTTTCTTTTCCATTCTCCTCTTATTTATCTCTGAGTGTGCCCAGGCAATAGCAGGTGCTCAAGTAAAAGCATGATCGAATGAAAAGGAAGGGTTCACAGATAAGGAGTAATTGAGCCAATGAAAAAATTATAACAAATCCCACTTTATATCAAATAATGGTAGAACAAGAGTCCTTTACAATCAATAAATCTTATTTTAAGAAGAAAACACTCCAGTGCAGTTTTATGCCAATACTGTTTTCAAATCTAAAAGCCAAATAATATTATCCTAACATTTCTTTGCACAAAACAGAAAAATAATAGGTACAAATGACTAAGAACACTTATCAAATCTCTTAATCAAGATGTGTTTTTCCAAATATAATAGCAAAAATTCATTTAAAGCAAGAAAGCATGATTATCAGTGAAAACCAGGACATTGCAAACCCGATTTGCACTTTGGAAGTAAAATTAAGTTAATATTTGAAATGTTTTTAAAATACCACAGTAAAATGTGTTTTTTATAGGTGTTTCTTTATGCTTTTGAAAGGGAAAAAAATGGCTAAAATACTGTTTCATTCTTTGTGCAGAACAAAGTCTGCACAAAAAAGTTTTTTCTACTAAAAAAAATAATAAATGAGCAATGATTTCCAAGAAATCATCTTGACCAGCATTAATGACTAGTTTGGTAGTTAACAGCCTGAGGCAAAGCCAGAGGCCGTTAAGGCTCTTGGGGGGGAAAAAGGTTGGGGGATTGTGGTTTACCAGTAATTAACTATAGGTATGAATCAAAACTTCCTAAGAAAAGAGATAAAAGTTACTTTGGATGATTCTATCAGTGTTTTTCTTTTCATTAACCCCTCCCCCACCTATTTTAATAAATAGGAAAAGAGGACGCTGCCATCATTTCACAAACCAGGTTGGATTGGAAATAATTCATTTAATGAAATGAGGACACTCAGGGGACCAATTAATGCCTTTTCAAGCTTAGACTATACAACTATAAGAACCAGTAAAAAAAAAAACCCTCAGTCTAACACATTAGTTGATTGTTGGTGAATTGAAACTCAATCATGAGATCATAAGGATTTTTTGGAGCTTCCCTCCCCCCCAGTTTTTAATCCTATCTCAATAAAGGTAAATACATAAGGATTATAAATAAACAAATCTGAAGTAATATAGATTGGGGGAACCTCAAGAGGGTCAGGAGATAATGAAGATTATACCTCAATATTGGGATTATGATGTTAGTTCTTTATTTCAATAAAAGTGGATAGAGATCTTTCATATCAGGGATAGGGCTTAGCTGTAAGGACAAAGTAATCTTCTGGGAATTATGCATACAGGCTTGACATCATTTTTATTGGATGGCTGATGAACTGGAAAACTCCAGGATAGCCAGGCTTTAATTTGTAATCTTAATTTTCATATAAATCGGTGCATTTCAGGGGGAGGGAGTGGGGGATGTGGGGGGGGCCTTTGACGCTTGCTAGCCTTGTGGTAATAAGACAGTGCTGAAACACAAGCTGCAGTACTAACTCATCCAGTATCTGATTCTGTCTTTTCCTCTATCCATCTGTCTTCCATCTTTACATCTATCATTTAAAGAAATTTACAGCCTGCAAATACCAGAGAAGCTAATGTTAGTGCAATCTTCCCTCCACCTCCTCTTGGAATGATCTATAGTAATCTACTTATCATAGACGTGCACACTATAATGTAAAATAATTTAGTCTTCACCCAGGAAAATGACTGCAATTGTTTTGCAAGTATGAATTCATAAGGGCTTTTTCCCCCTCCTTTTTATCTTTTTAGAAGGCCATAGGACTTGAGAATATACTAGTTTCCCTTCATAAAACAATTATCATGGTGTCTCCCATATATACTTTTATATCCATAGGATTACAGAGGGGCAAAGTTATCAAACTAGAACATAGTAGTGATTTATTTGGTCATACAACAACTTGGCCCATGTATTTCCAATATAGAATGCAGATGCCCTTCACATTGTAAAAGAAGGTGATTGCCAGTGAATGGAATATTTTAGAACTATATCGATAAAATATAATTTTTTCTCTAGATTGTTTTAGCCTCTTACATAAGTAAAATTGAATCTTCATGAAAAATTATTCTAATCAAAGAACATTTGAGTTGAATCAACCATAGAAAACAATATACAAAAGTGAAATGATTTCTTCACAAGCACATATTTTCTCTCTCCCTTTCAAATGCTTCTATAGCTTTGCAATTTAAATTTTTTCTGTTGGCCTTTTGTTATTTTTCTATTTTAATTCCTCATCCAAAATTAATATGTCTTGCCATTGACCACTTTCTATATGCCTTCTGTTGCAGAAATGCTGACACATAAGTCTTGTCTCTGTTTAGGCTGGAATGGTACTACAAATCTTAATCAACTAATTAATCCAACCATCCATTTATCCACTGTGTCAAGCACTGTATAGAGTGGCAGGTATACTCAGAGGGTACACAGTGTTTTACTTAAAGAAGTTCATGACTTACTGGGGAGTTAGACTTAAAATCAGAAAACCCCAAGAAGTCGTCCAGGAAGAAGTGATATTGGAGCTGAGACTTAAAGACAAAAAGAGGTTAGCTAAGCAAAAATAGTGATGGAGATAAAAAATGGGGTGGAATAACATTTGTAAAGGCAGAGCACATGAAAGAGAATTTGGCACATAATGCAGGAGTGAAGTTGACAAGGGTTTACAAAAATGTATGAGTTTAGTGAGGTATAACTTGATAAATGGTAGAACCTCAAAGGAAAAGATATTGATACAATGAAGGTATTAATCTTTAATATCCATTGGCATTTAGGTGAATAACTCCAATGATTGGAAATTCATTGCAATAAAGATAGCTGAATTTATTTGCAAAATTCTAATATTTAGGAAATTCTCAATATTCTAATTTTATAGAATTAGAAAACATATATAGCTATCCATTCTAGTTCTTGAACCACATGGACTATGATTAATCTTCCTTTCATATTAATATCCTTGGAATATTTGAAGACGCTTATGAAGTCCTTCA
The DNA here is from genome assembly GCF_002201575.2 of Neomonachus schauinslandi. NCBI lineage: Eukaryota > Metazoa > Chordata > Mammalia > Carnivora > Phocidae > Neomonachus > Neomonachus schauinslandi. The sequence goes on from NC_058404.1 coordinate 140,032,712, forward strand.
ATGGTCGGTTGCTTAAAATGTTCCTTATCTATAATAGTTTTCACAACTTTTAACATTTTTATTTCTCTTCTCCAGATAAGCTCCAGATTTGTTCCTTTTAAAGTGTGGCATCTGGGACTGAAAGTAATAGTCTGTGTTTAGCATGACCCGTAGAGAGCAGAGAGGTAATATCCAACAACCTTTTTCTCATCACTGTATTTCTATTATTATGCGTAGAATGAATGAAATTTTTTGAGCAGACTTATATTAATAATTATTATACAGAACTTTTATTCAACTAAAATGCTAAAAGTCCTTGCCATGTCTGCTCCCATGTAGTCACATCTCTGCTGTGCTCTGTTACTATAGATCGGTTTTTAAAGAAAAATCCAGAGTATTACTTATATCCTTATTTAAGTTCATTACTCTAATTCATCCCTCCCCATATAACAAGTACCAAGAAGTCTTACCTATGCTACAGTATAAAATTTGCCAGAATAGGTGAATGGAATATTATTATTGTTAACAATAATTTATTAGTAATTAAACACAAGGGATTGAAGACATACAATACCCAATGAATATAAACAGAGTAAAGTAGCTCTTAAGTTCAATAAGTACAAATATTTAAATATTCAGATATTTCTCTTTATTCCTTAACCACTAAGTAGTAGATAGTGGGTAGATCCATTCAGAATTAAAAGTAGTTTATTCATTGGCATACTCTTCCTCAATATATATAGCAAAGATGTATAAAATATAAGGAACAATAACCAAAACAACTTAGCCAGGCTCAAGAGTAAGATGAATATCTTTGTGGACCAGAAACTCAAAGGATATGAGTGTCATGAGCCACAGGTCTGGAAGCAGGTAGTAATCGACAAGCATCTGGTGGGATGATAGGAAATTAAAAGGTCCCAGGGAAATCAGGAAACTGGAGTTAGTATCTCTTAATAAAAGGCTGAAAAGGGGGCACAGGGGTGGCTCAGTCAGTTGAGCATGAGACTCTTGATTTTAGCTCAAGTCATGCTCTCAGGGTCATGAGATCGAGCCCTGAGTCGGGCTTGCACTCAGCATGGAGTCTTCTTGGATTTCTCTCTCTCCCTCTCCCTCTACCCCTCCTCCCTGCTTGTGTGCTCATTCTCTCAACTAAATAAGTAAATAAAATCATTAAAAAAAAAGTAAAAGGTAAAAAAAAAAAGTGTTGCCAACTTGGTGGTTCAGATAACAGATTTATAGGGAGTTGAGTGGTGGAAGGATATAGTCTAATGCCTAGAACTAAGCCTAGCCAGTTGACATATACGAATGCCCTGGCAGCAGAAAGGAGTAGGCCAGGTTGTAGTCTTGTGGACTATGGATCTGTGTGGAGGCAGCTTCATTACTATCAGATCATTAGGAAGACAAGAATAAACAAAAATTTAATATAAACAACAAGAGTAACAAACAGAACTTGAATTCCCTCTAGAAAAAAATACAAATATATAAAATAGCATAATAAATAGAATTGGATGATCAGACTGAATTCATACACATAAAAATTTTTGGCCATATATTGCTTACAGGAAACATATCTAAACTATGTGTTGTAAAGCCTATTTCTCTAGTAACCCCAATACTTGCTCAATAGTTTCTTGTACGGAGTGTCCATATTGTCAAGGATGGAAGCTATGTATGGTCTCAACATAATTTTTTCTCTCAGCAAGGCTGGTCTGACTACCACCACTGCTGAGTGCCCAACATGTTTGCAAGTCCACACTGGATCCCTTCTCTCATGGAGGATATAACAGTTTGCCTTTATAGAAAAATAAATTTATTCTGGATATGGATTTCCCTCTCAGTCTGCAACACTTCTCCAATACCATTATTTGTGAACTTTAAGAACACCTTTTTCATTGCCCTGTAATGCTGCACAAGCAAGGAACCTTGGGCAAGAAACCTATTTTATAGCTAAGGAAATGTAGCAATGGGGCATGCCCATGGAATCACTGGTTTCACCCTATGTCCCATCTTCTAGAAATGGCTGGTATAAAACAGTGGAACTGAAAGTTCAGTGGCATTCAACCTAGAGAGTTTGGGAAACTTTCTGTAAGGAGCAGCATATACCTTAAACCAGGTGCCAGTGTATAGTGTGATGTCTCCAATAGTCAGAATATATTGGTTTGAGAGCTAGGGGTGGAGGTGGTAGTGGTCCTTATACTATATCTAATAACCTACTTAGTTTTTGCTTCCCAACTCGATAATCTTGGTTCAGTGGGTTTAGTGGTCCTGGTATTCTAGAGAGGAATACTTTATCAGGTCTATTAAATTGGAAGCTGTGACTGTCCCTGGCCATTTTTGGTTCCTCATGCTTCTGAACCGGCAAACCATTTTGACCAGGATAATTGATGCCATTTCCTGGAAGGAAACTTGTGTTGTTGTTATACACTTGCACAAAGAAGACTATGTCTGGAATCCAGGAGTTTCACCAAGACGCATCATAGTACTCTCTTGTTCAAAAGTAGTGGCCAAAAACTGCCATAACCTAATAACTCAGATCCTACAAGCATTAAGGTTTGTTCATCTTACTAGGTAAAGCACTTATCAGCGAGGGTCAGCAGAGGGAAAGGAGAGATAGAATAAGTGTGTTTTTGTGTGGCAGTGATACCCTGCTCTATTCCATTGAAGGCTGACCTCTATGAATTCCCTTAACTAGATTCCCTCCCCACTTCCAGTTTCTGGTTAGGATGGGTCAATGAAACCAAGTGGAAAGAGAAAAATTGAACAAGATACCTACTCCTCAGCACCCCTTTTTCAGCCACAGTTTTTAAATTTGATTTCCTCTATCTATGGCTCCAACTCTTGTCCAGCAGACACTCTGCCATGAGTGCTTCTTTCTTCATATCTTCATATCCTAGTCTCTCCACTTTCTCCTTTAGACACAGGGATGGAAATTAACGTCTTCTGATGTTTGCTACCTCATCCCTTATTGATCTCTTTTTTTCTTCTCAGGCCTTTATAAACAGACCTTCATTAAACCCTCTTAAATCACCCTTTTTGAGTGTGCCATCTGTTTCCTGATAGTACCAAAATCAATCCACCTTTACATCTCCAGATATCTGTATATCTCTATTAATTTACTTACCTGCTTTAAATAATATCTCTATCTGTTTGTGAAAAAAAGAGGTCAGCACATTTATTCCACCTCTTGCTGCTCATCTCAGGATATATAATTTCTATTTCTCTAGGTTTTTAACATTTACATTCTAATTTTTACAATAATTCTCATACTAGTTTTGATCTTAGTTACAGGGATTCAGTTCACACATCAATCCTTTTGCCAGTTTCTCCGTTCATCAAAGGAAGGCTGAAGTTAAAAAGAACTCTAAAAACTATATCCTGAGTTCCTCTATGTTAAAAAATGTTGCCTTTATGTTGAGTTGCAGTTTGGGTATAAAGATTCTTGAATCAGTCTTTTTTCAAGGACTTAATTGACATTGATTGTTCCACAGTTAACTTTGAGTATTGATAGAAGTCTGAGGCTATCCTGCATTTTTTTTCCTCCTTAAGTGTCTTAATCTTTCTATCTGGATGTAGAATATATATAAATATATATTGAAAGTATGAGATTTTACTAGGATGAATTTTTGTTTTGATCATTCTGTGTAATTTTTTTTTCTTAGATATGCCATATGCATCCCATCTGTAGATTCAAGTCTTTTATTTTTGGTAAGCTATATTGAATTGTATCTTTAAGTATTTGTTTGGTTACATTATTTTGGTTCTTTGTCCATGATACTGATTTGCCTATCTTCCATATCCATTATTTTCTCTCTTACCTTTTCAAACTATTTTAATTTCATTTTACATATTTTCTAATTCTCATCCTTAATTGTGCCTCTGTTCAGAAGGCACAATTTTCCTTTGTGCTGCCTCCAATCTGGCTCATTTTTATAGTATTTAATTTTTTCCCCTTCTATTTCATTGCTCAGCTTTGCCATTTTTCATCATCTTATCAGTTAGGATTTTTGCAGAAAAGAGATGGCACAGTCAGATTGAAGAAAATTACTAAAGAGACTTTTACAAAGGTGAAGGCAGAATGTGGGGTACCGTCAAAGATTAGTGCAGTACCCCCTGTTGGCCACGCCCAACTAGAAGCTAGAAAAGGGAACCTTTTGAGGTAATTCACAGCTCAGCTTCCTGGGGCACAGAGGGGTGGACAAGGGTGGGGAGTATATCTGGAGGGGCATTTTTCCTGAGCTCTTATATCTCTACTATGTCCTTTTATTTTTTCAGTTATGATTGTCTCATTAAGAGTTTTTTTGTTTTGCTTTGTTTTTTTTTACTAATTCTTGATGACCTATGTGGTTATAATTTTTACTTCCTCCATGGTATATTTTTCTTGTTGAATGTTCTTCACCTGTTATTTGTTTTTCCTGTTTCTTTACCTCTTTTTTCCCTTTGTAACAGTTTTATTTGGAGTCTGTGCTGGTTCCTGTTAGCATTATCATTTGGAGTCTGTGCTGGTTCCTATTAGCATTATCATTCACCTTTCAAATGAGTAGCCTTCCCATTAGCCCTTTGAGGAAGGTTTTGGTGGAAGAATGGTTAAAGCTGTGTTGTAGGCTCCCAGCAGTTCTGCTTATGACAGAGTTGCCTGTGTAAGCTATTTTAGGTTTTACATCTTCCCTGCTAACAAACTGCAGCACTGTTAGTAATATAAAGTATCCTCCTCCTCTTTCCTACAAGCAGAGTTACTTTCTGCAATCACGGATTGTTCATGTGATTCCTCCGTCAACCCTGACTTCCAGGCATCCAAAGATATTCTCTATTCCCATTGTTGCAAATAAATATCTATTATTTTATATTTCAGTGGAACATACTTGAGAGATTTGTGTTGAGCTTTTGTTGAGCTCTGTCACTACGCAAGTCCTCTTTTCACATGTTTTTCTGTCCCAGTTGGCCTTTTATTGTTTTTGGCTGTTAACTTTTTTCCTACTTTATTGTTATTGTTTTGAGATTTCATGTATCTCCCAGTTCTATCAGAGATCAAATTTGCATTAATTTTTCCTCCTTACTCTTTTTTGGCTTTTGGATGATTTCTTATAAAAGAAGGGGACAATTCATAGACCTCACTCCATCATGCTCAAAGCAGAAATCACATATAACCTTTTGATCTTCTAATAACCACATGTATAAAGAACACATAAGGCTCATATTCTACCATGTAAAAGAAAAAAAATCCCTGGCCAAAGCTAAAAATGCATAGCTCATTACACATAAGAACATTTCCAAATGCTGGGTATGTCTAAATGACTCTGGTTTATTTTCCTCATGGTTTAGAGGTGTTTTCATTTTTCAAAGACAAATAATCTGTTCCCAAGCCTGTTTTTCTTTGTTTGTGTTCGGAAGTCTTCCTAGATGCACAGTCCTCCGAAATGTCAAAATACTACCTTCAGAGTAGAAAATAGATTCTTCCAATCATATCTTATCCTCTTATCCTCCAAAGATCCCAATTTGCCAGTGAAGTAACATGAAAGTTGATACAGATATATTCTGTGGATCATAATCCCAATTGGTTGGCACACTCATCTCTTAAACAGTTCTGTCAACTTGGATTTATCTTCATGGAAGGCATATAAAGCATCGTTTACATAAATAACATGGAGCTTTGAGTTGGACAAATATCAGGGATGAGTAACTGCCCTGGAGTAGACCTATTAAATCAATCACTGGGGCTCAGACAATCAGAAAAGCATTGACTATAGCCATACAAAACCTGATCACAACATAATCTTCCTCTGCTTCTTGATGAGGTAACAAAATATGCCGTGCTCATTGAACAGCTGCTTTCATAAGGAGAGCAATAATGAAAAAAATCTCCCAGAACCTTCAGTACTTGCACATGGAAACAAGATTTCCAGTGAGAAAATTAAAATGCCAACAAGATTTATACTTACCTATGTAGATGTCCCGTGGTCTTAAACATGTTCCATCACTTTTACAGTGCAAGAAGGAGAAACAATGTCATTTTTTCAAGTACTGTTATTGAAATAAAAGTAAATAGGCATGGTTCCTATTATGTACTGAATTATGTCCCCCCAGAATTCATATTTTGACGTTCTAACCTATAGTACCTTCGAATGTGACTCTATTTAGACGCAGGATCTTTAAGAAGTTAATTAAGCTAAAATGAGAGTTGGCTCTAATCAATATGACTGAGCCCTAATCCTTATAAGAAGATGAGAACATGGGCAAACACCGAGGGAAGACAATGTGAAGATGCCCATCCACAAGCCAAGGAGAGACCTTAGAACAAACTAGTGCTGCCAATACCTCAATCTTCTCTAGCCTCCAGAATTGTGAGAAAATAAATCTGTGTTGTTTAAGCTACCCAGTCTGTGGTTCTTTGTTATGGCAGCCCTAGCAAACTAGTACAGTTCTCTTTCTCTTTTAAAGGCAAATAAGGAAATGAAGATAGAAAGGCTCAAAGTTAAGTCATTTCTACCTTGCTTAGACAAAATTCTGACACTTGGTGTAAACATCCAGGTTTTCTTCTTTTTTTAAAAGATTTTATTTATTTATTTGAGAGAGAGAGAGAGTGAGCAGGAGCAGAGTTGGGGGGGAAGAGGGAGAAGCAGGCTCCCCACTGGGCAGGGAACCTGACCTGGGGCTCAATCCCAGGACCCCAAGATCATGACCTGAGCCAAAGGCAGTCACTTAACCGGCTGAGCCACCCAGGTGCCCCAACATCCAGGCTTTCAATGGTTACTTAAAGAAATCAGTGTTCCCTTAATTGCTGAAACTTTGGTTTGTGAATATTCTTTTTTTTTTTTTAAAGATTTTATTTATTTATTTGACAGAGAGAGAGGGAACACAAGCAGGGGGAGTGGGAAAGAGAGAAGCAGGCTTCCCGCCGAGCAGGGAGCCCGATGCGGGGCTCGATCTCAGGACCCGGGGACCATGACCTGAGCTGAAGGCAGTCGCTTAACCAACTGAGCCACCCAGGCGCCCCTGGTTTGTGAATATTCTATAACATCATCTCTGTTAAGAGTGAAGTGTCACATAGCTAGTTGGAAAGGGGCTTGCCAGAGCTGCATAAAGAAAGCATGAAAGCATAATCCCATAGAAACATCCGTTTTTACAAGTGAGTTAACTCTGAAGAAGTAAACATATAAGTAGTATCTGCGAATTGATTTCAAAGTGGGTATAAAGAAGAAATATTTGTAAATTAGTAAGGGGAAAATGATGAAAAATAGCTTTTCAAGGATTATAGAGTTAAACTATTTCAGATTATTTTAATAGTACCTACAAAATGAGCAAAAGAAGCCTAGTTTGAGGTCTCTTATTAAGGTGACATTTTTTTTTCTTCCCCATACATTCTATCCCTTTAAGGGTCCTTATAGCGAATAAGTAAATGCTTCCTATCAGTGAGAGCAGGATGTGAAATAAAGCCTTTGGGGACCACAACATCACTCATATGAAACAAACATGTGTTGGCATCATACTCAGGTGCGCACCTTAGGAAGAAAGCCCTGTTCACTTGATCCATGCTGGCTTTTCTGGGGCATGTGAGCAATTTTCAAATCATTTCAGGTACAAACTCTACTAAATCTAGATCTCAGAACACTCAAAATGAACTAATGACCATGTGAGTATAGCAGTGGTAATGTTTTACTTTGGGAAATATATGGAATATAAACAGAATTTTTATTTTTTATTTTTTTCTTTTTTTTTTATTCTTATGTTAATCCCCATACATTACATCATTAGTTTTAGATGAAGTGTTCCATGATTCATTGTTTGTGCATAACACCCAGTGCTCCATGCAGAATGTGCCCTCCTCAATACCCACCACCAGGCTAACCCATCCTCCCACCCCCCTCCCCTCTAGAACCCTCAGTTTGTTTTCCGGAGTCCATCGTCTCTCATGGATCGTCTACCCCTCCGATTTCCCCCGCTTCATTCTTCCCCTCCCGCTACCTTCTTCTTCTTTTTTTTTCTTAACATATATTGCATTATTTGTTTCAGAGGTACAGATCTGAGATTCAACAGCCTTGCACAATTCACAGCGCTTACCAGAGCACATAAACAGAATTTTTAAAGAGCAGTTTGATGGAACGCCTGAGTGGCTTAGTCGGTTAAGAGACTGCCTTCAGCTCAGGTCATGATCCTGGGGTCCTGGAATCGACTCCCGCATCAGGCTCCTTGCTCAGCAGGGAGCCTGCTTCTCCCTCTGCCTGCCATTCCCCTGCTTGTGCTCTCACTCTCTCTCTGTCTCTGGCAAATAAGTAAAATCTTAAAAAAATTTAAAAAAATAAAAAGCAGTTTGATAATAATGGCTTTTTTTCCCCAAGATTTCTTATTGAATCTTTAAGATTCATGTAAGGCATTTTTCCCAGTTATTAAGCACCACTTCATTTCACCACTTCACTTCATGCATGTTGGGGGAGGGGGTTTCTATTTGAAGATAAACCACAGCTGGTAGCCTGGACCTATCTGGTCACGTGTCCGATGTTATCCAGAGAAGACATGGGTCAGTCCCAGTAGCAGTCTCTACATAAAGAACCAAAGAATGTCCTGAGAAAGAAAGAATTCAGCCCACGAGGAGAGGCCACTCCTGCTACGACAGAGATGAGGTACCGCTGCCGTGTGGTGGCCGTTTCTTAGTGCAGCATATGGGAGATGTGAGCTAGCGGAGGGAGAAAGAAAAGTAGGCTCTTTATTCCTGCTTCTACACTATTGTCTGTTTCTTGCCACCTGAAGCCTGGGCTGTAAGTATTCACCTTTTTATTGACAGTGCTTTTAATTTGCACCCAAGCAGGTCATATTACAGTGAAAGGCTTAGAATGGGTTCCTAAATCATTTGGTTTGCCTGAAGCCAGCTTTCCTTGGTCACTCCCTAGGTTTTGGTGTTGTGCTGAGTTCAAGTCCTTCATCACAAACCTTCTAGGGAGTAGGACCATATAAGAATCCCAAACCAGGATATTTTTGAGAATGAAATAGGGCACTAAAAGTAGTTAAAATTTTATAATTTCTTTTTTTTTCCAACACCTAGTTTTTATTTTTTTTATTTTTATTTTTAACATATAATGTATTACTTGTTTCAGGGGTACAGGTCTGTGATTCATCAGTCTTACACAATTCACAGTGCTCACCATAGCACATACCCTCCCCAATGTCCATCACCCAGCCACCCCATCCCTCCCACCGCCCTCCACTCCAGCAACCCTGTTTGTTTCCTGAGATTAAGAGTCTCTTATGGTTTGTCTCCCTCTCTGGTTTCGTCTTGTTTCATTTTTCCCTCCCTTCCCCTATGATCCTCTATCTTGTTCCTCAAATTCCTCATATCAGTGAGATCATATGATGCTTGTCTTTCTGATTGACTTATTTTGCTTAGCATAATACCCTCTAATTCCATCCACATCATTGCAAATGGCAAGATTTCATTTTTTGATGGCTGCGTAATATTCCAGTGTGTGTGTGTGTGTGTGTGTGTGTGTGTGTGTGTGTGTGTGTGTATGTACACACCACATCTTCTTTATCCATTCATCTATTGATGAACATCTAGGCTCTTTCCATAGTTTGGCTATTGTGGACATTGCTGCTATAAACATTGGGGTGCATGTGCCCCTTTGGATCACTACATTTGCATCTTTGGGGTAAATACCCAGTAGTGCAATTGTTGGGTCATAGGGTAGCTCTATTTTCAAATTTTTGAGGAACCTCACTCGGCATTGGGGAAATACAAATCAAAACCTCAATGAGATATCACCTCACACCAGTCAGAATGGCTAAAATTAACAAGTCAGGAAATGACAGATGTTGGCGAGGATGCGGAGAAAGGAGAACCTTACTACACTGCTGGTGGGAATGCAAGCTGATGCACCCACTCTAAAATTATATAATTTCTTCAAAATACACATGTTGACATACAATTTGGTTTTATTATATTGGCTATCCAAATGAAATATTTCTATTCAAAAGCTCGTTTCAAAAAAAAAATCTTGCTAAAAATATAAAGATATCTGTATACATTAAACAAACATAAAAATGCCTTTATATGAAACATTGAAAAATAAATAGTACATCCTGACATTTGTAACAACATAGATGGGCGTTAAGGGCATTATGCTAAGTGAAATGAATCAGACAAAGAAAGACAAATACTGTATGATTTCATTTATATGTGGAATCTAAAAAATCTGAACTCATAGAAACAGAGAACATATTGGTTGTTGCCAGAGGCAGGGGCTGGGAGAAATGGGTGAAAATGATCAAAAAACCATTAAAAAAAAACAAAAAACAAAGATAATTATTATTCTTGTATCATATACTATTCTTAGCTGTATCTGTCTGTGTTATTTGAATAATTTTTCTGAAGAATATACTTTTTTAATATTATGTTATTTTTAATTTTTAAATAAAGTTGCCTGTAAGTTTCTTTAAAATTACATTTTTGATTAATAAGATTAACATTGACTCTCCTGTGTAGACTACTTTTTTAGTTGAGAAATACTATCTGTAGGTACTGAGGCTATTGATAAGACCAGAGAAATTCTGCTAAATAGAGGATATTCTCAATACTAATTGTATTGAAATATGTAAATATTTCAGTCCAAGTATTTTACTGATTAAAAGACAAAAGAGGCTCAAGAACAGGAAAAAATAAATGGCAGATGAAGAAATCTAAGAAAAAGATTCCATGGAGCAGAAGAAAATTATGACCAAATATGTCAACATGAGTTTTTAAAAATTAATAAAACAATCATATCTTGAAAACAAAAGCATAATGTGGAGATAAAAGAGCTTGGAGAAGACATGGAGATTTCTTTCATAGTCTGGGCCATCTAGGTTCATCAGAGACATTCTAATCATTTTGATCCTTAAAGTGAAAAGGTCTAGGTTATTATACTCTTACTCCTAGAAGGCCACTTGGTCTTCCAACTTATCCCCAGCAACTTTTATACCAACCAAGGAGTATGAAAGAGATGCATTATCCAAGCCAAAAGATAGACCAAAATCTATCTGCTACAAGAAACTTTCCCAAGTTCACTGGTAGAGATAGAACAGCTAGCTACTTTCAATTTTCCTCTCATTTTCCCTCCCTAGATTAAGTCCTACCTCACCTAACACCCCCACTGTTATCTTTAGCACCATCGCTGTGATTAATAACAGTCAAGAAGAAATGATCAGATTTGCATCTGACAATAAAGTTTGAGAAAAAATGAGTGACTTTGCAATATTTTTTCAAAGATCTATGTCAGCAGTAAAAACTAACCTGTAAATTTACTTCTTTTGTCGTTTCTTCCCAAATTAGGGATTATTTTGCATGCTTTCAAAAAATATTTATGTTGGGAGGTCCATATGAAAAAAAATCTTTGAGGAAGGAAACTCTTTCCCTAAAGATCTCTTTTTACTCTTCCATTACCTTGGATGTCTGCATTAGATAAGGTTGGATCTAGTCCAAGTTCCATCTTGTAAGAATGGAGAAAGAGATGAAGCACAGGCAGGCAATTTCTTCTTGAAATCATGTTACTTGGAAGTTGCACTTAACACTTTCATTATGAGATAGTTAATGCCACAGGTAATGGCATATGATATATATGTATATACATATATACACATTTACATATATACAATACAAATAATACACTAAATGTGCAATAAAGATATATACATTATATATACGTATATTTATATAATCTTAGACAATGCAGTGCCACAACTAAAATGAGACTGTTGCAAAGCATTTGAGTGTTTTTATAGAAAGTATACTTAAAATCTGTCAGATTAACATTAGTCAGCAACTGCTTATCCCTTCTTATTTTGGCCTACCACCATTTTGATTGTTTTATAGATTTTTACCATTGCAAACCAAATTGAACAGGAATAAGTCATGTTTTCTTTGAGTAACCATCTTGTTGCATAGGAGTACTAAGAGTACTTCTCACAGAATAAAAAATCAGAGGAGACTGACGTAAGAGTGGATAGAAGGATGGAAAGAGCTATTTCAGGATTCTGTCAGCCCTGCCAGTTCAATTTTACCTGGAATTCCTTTTATGTGTTATCTCTCCTTACACAATCACACATGAGTTTGAAAATACTTATACTAAATGAACTAGAAGATACTAAATTGAACAAAAAAGAAATCATAGATAATTTGTTAAGTATGCTGCTTAAATCTTTTATGAAAAATATATAAAGTCATTACTGGCAGACATCTGCAATACAATTTCAAGACATTCTACTCTATTGTATCAATCTATATTTAAGTGCACATTTCAAAGCAAAATTCCTCTGATGCCCTTGTAGCCCACATAACACATTCATACTCTCAACATACTCCATATGTTGTTTTGTAAAATTACATATGTAGTTCTACTAATACGAGGCCAAATAAACCAACTCAATGGATTGAGAGGAAATTAATTCAGCCAATCTTTAATTTTTCTCTAGTTCTGCTACAGAAGCATCTTAGCATCTGCCATTAAAAAAAAAAAATAGAGATTCCTTGAGACAGCCCCCATTCCAAACAAATTAATTGTAATCCTCTTTTAAAATACGGTAAGTTGTGGAATAAAGATTAGCTACTATTAGAAAGGGTATCTTTGCCCTAAGAAGTTAGAATCAAATTCACATATTCTTCGTGGGTTATTATAGAATGGTCCCTAGAATCAACTGCTTCCTGCTTGGTTCCTTAGCCAGCTGGAGCCCTTGTGCTTGCTCAACCCCAGGTTGGAGCTCTTCTGCTTTTCCACTGGTGCCCAGCCCTCATCACCACTCTGTGCGGGAATAGTTTTAACTGAGTTTATTGTCCTCTTAAAGACCTTGAGGAGAGGATCTAGAAGTGGGCTCCAGAACCAAGAATAGAGTCCAGGTAAAATTGCTTTCTATGGTTAACCTGTGTTACAATTTCTCTGAGTTCTGGTAAATAGGAATTGACATAATTAGCAATATTAAGCAATCAACAAATTTTTATCATGGTCAAATGTGCAAGCTGATGCAGGTGAGAATACAAAGAAATATAAGAATGGAGAATACAAAGTAATATAAGAAATAGCACCAACCCTTAAGGAATTTACAAATTAATTGACATAAGGAAGGGAGCAAAATACTTCATAGCATAATGGGGTGTATGCTACTTTAGGAACTCAGACCCAGGAAAGATCACTGTGCACAGGACCATTCAAGGGCTTCTTCATAGTGGAAATGCAATTGAGATGGGCAGATTCCAACAAGGAAGAGAGGAAAGTGGAAAGAACTTCTTTAAAAAAAAAGTTGGGTGGGGAGGATATTCTGATCAAATTCTTCAGCCATCTTCCTTAAAACTCATCCACAATTTTAGTAATGCCAGTTAACACTTACTGAATGCTTACTCTCTGCCAGGCATTCTACAAGGATTATTTCCTGTGAATTCAAAACACACTTCTAATTTGGATGCCAAGGTAATTCTGTTGATGAGGACACTGATACATAAACCAGTTTATTAATTCATTTAAGGCAACAAAGCTAATAAATGCCAAAGACAGAATGCAAACCATGTCTGACTCTGGAATTCACATGCTTAATCACTGTAATATAACAGCGTTTTTGCAATGTTATTGGACCTCACCCCTTCTATCTCACTTCTACTGCCAGTGATTACCTTTGAGGCCCTTATCATACCCCACATGAACTGCTATTACAGCTTATCTAAAATATGGCTTCCCTAATTTTAATTCATTTTATTCTTCATAATGTCTACCCCATCTTCTGGTCATTCACTCCCTGTTCAAAACCTCTTAGAAACTCCCACTGCTTTAAACACACACACACACAAACACACACACACACAAATTAAACTCTCTAATGTCCTCATAACTCCAATTTACCTTTTTATATTTTGCCCTTCCCATTGCTAATTCTGCTTCATATCAGATTCATTTGTGTACTTGCATCTTTCCCACTAGATTTCCAGTTACCTAAGGACAGAAGCAATGACTTCTCCTCCTTTCTTCTTTAGTTTCTAGTAAAATTCCAAGCATATGGTGGACATTGAATTTTGCTGAATCAGCATGTTGTGAGCACAGAGAGCAGCATGTGTTGACTGGAGCAGGTGGGATGTGAAGGGAAAAAGTAACAGAAGTGGCAAGACAGGTAGACCAGATTGTGGGGGCACCTTGAATACTAGTGTGAGAAGTTTGGATTTTAACTTGAAATGCTCTTTGTGCTAAAACATGTTTTGAAGTATACAGCAAGGTATAAAAACAAATTTCATTGTATTGCTCCCTCTGTACCAATTCTTTTTTTCCTCATACAAACATGGGCAAGCATTTTGCACAACACCTTACAAAATCATGTGGCTGCATCATTCAGGAGAGGCAGTTCTCAATGTCATTCCATGTCATTATCACAACTTCCCAAATTGGTCTACTCTTTCAGTGTCTGGAAGTGCTTGCTCCTATGGGCATCAATGCCTCATTTAGAAAGGTACAGCAGATTGCTGTTAGTAGCATAACTGGACATGTTAAAGCATGACATCTCCATCACCTGAATGTGCATGGGGAAACCAAGCTGAACCAAGCCACGGCTCGTTGGCAGTGGTGGCTGGTTCTGCAGCATTGACTTCAGACTTATTAGCACCTGTCACTTGCAGTCTCCATTGCTAATGAAATTATACCTAGGATATCACAGAGTCACATTAAGAGGTTAGAGTTACCCTCTCTTTTTTTTAATTTTATTTTATTATGTTATGTTAATCACCATACATTACATCATTAGTTTTTGATGTAGTGTTCCATGATTCATTGTGTGCGTATAATACCCAGTGCTCCGTTCAGTACGTGCCCTCTTTAATACCCACCACCAGGCTAACCCATCCCCCCACCCCTCCCCTCTAGAACCCTCAGTTTGTTTCTCAGAGTCCATAGTCTCTCATGGTTCATCTCCCCCTCCGATTTACCTCTCTTGAGGAAGCAGGATGCCCTGGTATCTACCATCTGAGAGCAGTATCCCTCCTCGCTAATGTCCTGGCTAAGGTCACAATCCTAATATTGGCAGTCACTTCCTTTGAGATTCTTTACCCATAAAATGGGAAACAATACTTATCTAAGGTATCTGCCAGTTTTTGTTTTGTTTTTTTGTTTTGGGAGGGAGGAAGTGTCAACAAATATAACAGATACCAAAAAAAAAAAAAAAAGGTTGAAGTATAAACCAAGATTCAACATACGGAACTGATTTTTTTTTAAATAACCAATCTACAAAAACTATTGGTCAGAGTTAGCTTGACGATTCAAACCACAGTTCCAACATTAAGGTCTTAATACCCCTACCACCCTTTTTAGTTTCTTTCTGTTGGCCAAATCAGGGCAGGGCCTACGGGATAGTCCAATGCCATCTGGAAACTTCTAAAGTCCTTTAACTTGTTGTTATAACATTTTTTTTTTTATCTTTTAAAAATGTAGTGAGGCAACACTGGATAGCAAATAGGGCTCAGGATTGAGCATAAGCTATCATGAAGATTAGGCATTGGTGTTCAGGAAGTCTCATAACTTCTCCATGTCTCCGTTTTTTATTGGTAAATAAGGCAGGTACTGAATTCATTGCAGGAGTCTCTTCCTGCCAGGAAGTATAATGATTTTGTGATAGCAAATTTCTCAAAAACAGACCTCAAGAAAGAAAAATGACGGATACTTGGTGATAGTCTCATAGTTACACACATGGATTTTGTTTGTTTCATTGTCAGTTCTTAATGAATAAGATAAAATCCCTGGTCTCAAGAGGTTTATAACCTAATAAGAAGGAAAAGATAAAAGCGTTTACTATCAAGCAGAATGTGGTAAAGTACTATTAGGGGTTCAAAAGAGGGAGAAAATATAATCAAGTGAAATCAGTGGATAACACGTTACTAAAGTGTTAACATAGGATTTGAAGCTTGAAGAATCAATAGCCTTAATCATAGATGGTGATTAGACGGGGGTCTGAAAATCTCAGGAGCACACAACAGCAAAGGAAAAGCATTTGGTAGTCTGTGGATGAGAACAAATGTGAAATCACAGGGTATTCTATGACAAAACTGAGTGGTACAGTTAGGCATACTGAACGTGTGTTCAGGGCTGTGGTAGATAAGAATTAAGATAGGCTAGGGCAAAAAATAGAGAGCCTTGAATGCCAGACACAACAGCTCAGAAGTAATGAGGATCCATGGTAGAATTTTGAACAAGGGAATGAAATGAAATGTTTAAAACTGTACTTTAAACTGCTATCAATTGAAGGTCAAATGGGAGAAATTAATGAGGTGCTCTTACCCAGATGAGAAGGAACAAGATGTAGATCTGGCTGCAGAGATGAGAACTGAAAAGAAATGAAAGGAGGGACATTCTAGAGCTCAAAAGTGTTCAGTTTTACAAATTTCTTGTAAATGCCTACCAAGTACTAGGCACTGGGGCCAACGTGTGGGATACAAAGATGAACAAGATGTCCTCTCTCTCAAAGAATGGAGTGTTGCTTATTGGTTAAAAAGATGGCCTCTGGAAGTTGAAGCCTAGCTACATAGCTAATAAGCTATGTGACCCTAGGCAGGTTGCTTCTCTGTGCCTTAGTTTCCTCATTTCTCTGTGCCTTAGTTTCCTCATCTGTAAAATGGGGAGACTTAGTAACATTCCTGATAGCACTATTATGAAGATTAAGTGCATTAATATAAATGACTCACAACATTGTCATATAAGTAAGCGTTCTATTTCTACATAAAATTACACAAAATGAATTAATTTTAGAAGGGAGAATTTTGGTTAAATGAAGGAAAGAAATTTCAAATAGGAAAAAAGGATCTCCTTTAAAAGTGGTTTTTAAGAATCTAGTTATTAATATTAGCTCAGCTCAAGACTGAATACAAGCAACTAGAGGTTTCATCTAATCCAATAATTTAAAGACATGTTATCTCTCAGAGGAACAGAACTCTCAGGGCAGAAGGACAAATTATGTATTTTATATTAAATCAATAAGGAGAGTTCATGGTTATAATAATTCAATCTGTTCTGTATTACTTTATCAATGATAGAAATAGAAACTACTATAAGAAGAATACTTTATCTTCAACCATCTAGTTTTCTTAAGCTGTCTTTTCTCACTGAACAAGAAAGACCTTTCACAACGGAAGCTTATTTATACTATTCATTGGATATTTAACATTTCAAACATTTTTTTCTCTTGCTCCCCTCTCTACCCTATGTGACTGGGCTACCTCTTTGCCAGTCCTTGAAAACTTCAAATTTACCCAGGGAACCTAGAATATTGGAGTGATGCAGATTCCTAGTGTTTAAATTGGGCTATTATGATTTTAAACAATAAACTAGCTAAGAGTTTACACTTAATTCTTCCTTTGTGTCTGAAACTACTAATATACTGCTGTGAGCATCATTATCAAAGCCATTCCATTGTGCCAGCATTTATTTTAGCTTTCATTGTCAAAGATTATCCAATTCGACCTGAACACTCCTTAGTCACCACTCTCTTCTGGAAATCTACAATGCTGAAACAGATTTCTTAAACAGGATGGAGTTAAATAAAATACTCATTTTCTAGGATTTGGAACATTTGTCCTAATTTCACACCTTATGCTGCAGCTCAGTTAGTGCTTGTAAGGCAAAGCATGCAGCCAGAAAGCAAATTCCAACATCACCTCTTCTTTTTCGTTAGACCTTTTTGAGCCCCTTCGACAAAGGATGATGTATTGATATACCTGTTTGCTTTACAGTCAAGCACTGTTTGGAGGTCAAAATCAGAGACCTGGAGACAGATGCTTGATTTACTTTCAAACCCGTTTTTTAAAAAAAAAATTTATTTATTTGATAGAGAGCAAGAGAGAGAGCATGAGCGGGGAGAAGGGCAGAGGGAGATGGAGAAGCAGACTCCCTGCTGAGCAGAGAGCCCAACTCCAGGACTCAATCCCAGGGCGTTGGGGTCATGACCTGAGCTGAAGGTAGATATGTAACCGACTGAGCCACCCAGGTGCCCCAAACCCGGTTTTGAACCTTGTTTATTATATTCTTTATAAGCCCTTTTATTGTTTAAAAAATAATCTCCCAAATGGCTTCAGTGATGGAAAGCAGTTTATTTACACAACATTCATTTATTAAACATCTACTATGTGCACATCACTGTTATGGATATAGAATGGGGTGAGAGCATGGGGAAGGGGGAGTTGAGTAAATTATACAAAAATAGTAAATAAGAAGCTTTTTTTTTTTGAGGAGTTCAGAATCTAGTTGAAAAAACAAACAAGAATACATGAACTGTGCATCCCTAGAAAGTTATGGATCACAATTTTTCACATCAGATTCATTTTTATTTTTCAGATACACCGAAATGCTTAAATTTAAAATCATCTTTCATTAAGGATAGAGAGTAATGCTTGATTTCTTTATAAGAAACTGGGTAAAAAGACCATAGAAAGTGATCTGAATGAAGCCACCAGATACAAGCAAAAGAAAGGGATCTGTCCTAGTACAGGCATACCTTGGAGATCTTGTAGGTTTGGTGCCAGACCACTGCAATAAGGCAAATATTGCAACAAAGCAAGTCAAATGAAGTTTTTGGTTTCCCAGTGCATGTGAAATTTATATTTCTATCCTATAGTCTATTAAGTGTGCAATAGCAATTTCTAAGAAACTATGTCCATACCTTAATTTAAAAATACTTTATTGCTAAAAAATGCTACCCGTGACCTGAGCTTTCAACAAGTCATAATCTTCTTGCTAGTGGAGGATCTTTCCTTGATGTTGATGACTGCTGACTGATTAGGGTGGTGGTTCCTGAAGGTTGGGGTAGCTATAGCAATTTTTTTTCAATTTTAATTCCAGTGTAGTTAACATACATTATTTTATTAGTTTCAGTGACTCAACAATTACATATATTACTCAGTGCTCATCAAGATAAGTGTACTGTCAATCCCTTTCACCTATTTCACCCATCTCCCACCCACCTCCCCCCAGTGATCATCAGTTCTCTATAGTTAATAGTCTGTTTTTTGGTTTGCCTCTTTTTTCCTTTGTTTTGTTTTGTTTCTTAATTTCCACATATGAGTGAAATCATCTACTATTTGTCTTTCTCTGACTGGCTTATTTCGCTTAGCATTATACCTTGTAGATCTATCCATGTTGTTGCAAATGGCAAGATTTCATTTTTTTTTTTATGGCTGAATAATATTCCAGTGTGTGCATGTGCATGTGTGTGTGTGTATGTGTGTGTACACACTAGTTCTTCTTCATCTATTCATCCACCAGTGGATACCTAGACTGTTTCCATAATTTCACAATTGTAAATAATGCCAAATAAAATGCCAATAAAATGCCAAAAAATGCCAATAAAACATAGGGGTGCATATATCCCTTCAAATTAGTATTTTTGTTTTCTTTGGGTAAATACCCAATAGTGCAATTACTGGATTGTAGGGTAGCTGTGTTTTTAATTTTTTGAGGAACCCCCATACTGTTTTCCACACTGGCTGCATCAGTTTGCATTCCCACCAATAATGCAAAAAGATTCCTTTTTCTCCACATCCTTGCCAACGCTTGTTTCTTATGTTTTTGATTTAGCCATTCTGGCAGGTGTGAGGTGATAATTGTGGTTTTGATTTGCATTTTCCTGATGATGAGTGGTGTTGAACATCTTTTCATGGGTCTGTTGGCCATCTGTATGTCTTCTTTGGAGAAATGTCTGTTCATGTCTTCTGCCCATTTTTAAATTGGATTATTTGTTTTTTGGTTTTGTGGTTTGGTTTTTTTTATGTTGAGTTGATAAGTTCTTTATATATTTTGGATGCTAACCCTTTATCAGATACATCTTTTGCAAATATCATCTCCCATTCAGTAGGTTGTCTTTTAGTTTTGTTGTTTCCTTTGCTGTGCAAAAGCTTTTGATTTTGATATAGTCCTAATAGTTTCTTTTTGCTTTTGTTTTCCTTGCCTCAGGAGACATATCTAGAAAGATGTTTCTATGGCCAATGTCAGAGAAATTACTGCTTGTGCTCTCTTCTAGGATTTTTATGGTCTCAGGTCTAACATGTAGGCCCTTAATCTGTTTTGAGTTTATTTTTATGTGTGATGTAAGAAAGTGGTCCAGTTTCATTATTTTGCATGTAGTTTTCCAGTTTTCCCAACACCATTTGTTGAAGAGAGCTGGGCCATTTCTTAAAATGAAATAACAATGAAGTTTGCTGCATTGATTGACTCTTCCTTTCAAGAATGGTTTCTCTGGAGCATGTGGGGCTTTTGACAGCATTGTGCTATCAAAGTAGAACTTCCTTCAGTAGAACTTCCTTCAAAACTGGAGTCAGTTCTCTCAAACCCTGCTGCTGCTTCCTTAACTAAGTTTATGCAGCATTCTAAATCCCTTGTTGTCATTGCAACAATCTTCACAACATCTTCACCAGGAGTAGATTCCATCTCATGAAACCATTTTCTTTGCTCATCCATAAGCAGCAACTCACAAAAGTTTTGTCATGAGATTGCAGCAATTCAGTCACATCTTTAGGCTCCACTCGTAATTCTAGTTCTCTTGCTATTTATTTTTTTAAGATTTATTTATTTATTCATTTATTTAGAAAGAGAGAGAGAACAAGTGGGGGTAGGGGCAGAGGGAGAGAATCTTCAAGCAGACTCCCTGCTGAGCTGCTGAGTGTGGAGCCCTATGCGGGGCTTGATCTCACCACCCATAAGATCACAACATGAGCTGAAGCCAAGAAGCGGATGCTTAACTGACCGAGCCACCCAGGCACCCCTCTTTTGCTGTTTCTACCACATGAGGGTTGGAATCAACTTCTTCCAGACTCCTGTTAATGTTCATATTTTGACCTCTTCCCATGAATCAGAAATGTTCTTAATGGCATCTAGAATGGTGAATCCTTTCCAGAAGGTTTTCAATTTACTTTGCCCAGATTCAAAGAGAAATCACTATCTTTGGCAGCTACAACCTTATGAAATGTATTTCTTAAATAATAATAATAAGACTTGAAAATTGAAATTATTCCTTGACCCATGGTCTGCAGAATGAATGTTACATTAGCGGCATGAAAACAACATTAATCTCATTGTGCATCTCCATCAGGGCTCTTGGATGACCAAGTGCATTGTCAATGAGTAGTGACATTTTGAAAGGAATCTTTTTGTCTGAGCAGTAGGTATCAACAGTGGGCTTAAAATATTCAGTAAACCATGTTGTAAACAGACATGCTCTCCAGGCTTTGTTGTTCCATTTACAAAGGCAGAGTAGATTTAGAATAATTCTTAAGGGCCCTAGGATTTTCAGAATGGGACACAACATTGTCTTCAACTTAAAGTCACCAGCTGCGTTAGCCCCTAACAAGAGTTATCCTGTCCTTTGAAGCTTTTTTTTTTAATGAGTAATATATTTTTGTGTGTGTGAGCAAAAAGTAAATATTGTTGTAAGCACTGATGTTTTGTGACTGTTAGGCAGCATTACTATGGCAATAGATAAATGAAAAAATACATCCTTGCATAACAGATGCAGATATAACAGTAAAATCGGTATAAGGCAAGGAGCAAAACAGTAAATTGGAATGAATTTCTTTATCGGTTGCCACAGGATATGGAGACTATTCTTAATATTATATATATATATTTTTTTAATTTTTTTAATTTAAATTCAATTAGCCAAGGTATAGTACTTCATTGGTTTTTTTATATAATGTTCAGTGATTCATCAGTTCAGTGTAACACCCAGTGAAGCTTTGAAACCAGGCATTGACTTCTCCCCTCTGGCCATGAAAGTCCTAGATGTCATCTTTTTCCAATATAAGGCTGTTTTTTCCTACATTGAAAATCTGCTTGGGGCGCCTGAGTGGCTCAGTCGTTAAGCGTCTGCCTTCGGCTCAGGTCATGATCCTGGGGTCCTGGGATCAAGCCCCGCATCGGACTCCCTGCTCTGCGGGAAGCCTGCTTCTCCCTCTCCCACTCCCCTTGCTTGTGTTCCCTCTCTCGCTGTCTCTCTCTCTGTCAAATAAATAAATAAAATCTTTAAAAATAAAATAAAAGAAAAGAAAAGAAAAAGAAAGAAAATCTGCTTAATGTAGCCACCTTCATTAATTAGCTTAGCTAGACACTGTGGATCACCTGCTGCAGCTTCTATGTCAGCACTTGCTGCTTCACCTTGCACTTTTCATACTGTGGAGCGGGCTTCTTTCCTTAAACCTCATGAACCAATGTCTGCTAGACTCAAACTTTTCTGTAGCTTCCTCACCTCTCTCAGCCTTCCTAGAATTGAAGAGAGTTAGGGCCTTGCTCTGGATTAGGCTTTGCGTTAAGGTAATGTTGTAGCTGGTTTGATCTTCCATACAGACCACTAAAACTTTCTCCACATCAGCAATATGGCTGTTTTGTTTCTTACCATTCATGCATTCACTGGAGTAGCACTTTTAACTTCTGAGAACTTTTCCTGTGCATTTACAACTTAGCTGTTTGGCATAAGGGACCTAGGTTTCAGCCTATCTCATCTGTGGATGTGCCTTCTTCACTAAGCTTAATCATTTCTAGTTTTTTTTATTTAAAATGAGGGATGTGCAACTCTTCTTTCCACTCAGTACTTAGAGGGCAGGGTTATTAAATGGTCTAATGTCAATATTGTTGTGTCTCGGAATAGCGATACCCCAGGAGAGGGAGAGAGACTGAAGAATAGCAGGTCAGTGGAGCAGTCAGAACACACACATTTATTGATTAAGTTGACTGTCTTACGTTGGCATATTCATGGTGCCCCAACACGATTACAGTAGTAACATCAAAGATAACTAATTACTGATCACCATAACAAATATAATAATAATGGAAAAATTGGAAGTATTGCAAGAATTATCAAAATGTGACACAGAGACATGAAGTAAGCAAACACTGTTGGAAAAATGGTACCAATAGATTTGCTGGACAAAGGGTTGCCACAAACCTTCAACTTACAAAAAAAAAAAAAAAGCAATATCTGCAAAGCACAATAAAACGGTGTTTGCCTATAAATATCAGAAATTTCAAAGATTAAGTGAAATTTATTTTAATAAACAATGGTTATGTTACTTGCTAGTTTGCATTTAGACATGTTTGTAAACATTCCCTTTTTCAACTTGTCAAAGTTCAATTTGGTGTGTAGTGTCTCTACCTTTATTTAGCAATATATATATAAGCTTCAATCCTTCCTTCATCACCAACTTAGGAAAATCAGTATCTGCCCTCCACAAACATTGATCAATTGTTGGAGTCAAGTTTTCACAACTAAATTCCTTTTTATATCTCTGTTCCCCAAGTGTAGGGTGAGACCAAAGGGAAAGAAACTACATAGTAATGAGTCCAAAGACCTTATGGGTCACAGGCTAAATCCTTAGAGACTTGCACATGAGCAGTTTTTAAAATCTACAGATGTGGAGCCCATATCTGGAATTTCTATATTAAAAAGGGGAGTTTGGAAGAAATAAAAATATACCAGTTTATTCAATTTCTCACTTGGACTTTACCTTATTCCCATTAGATTGAGTTTAATTTATTTTACATACTTTTGGGTGGACCAGAAACTAGTGGTCTGACCCCATCAGCATAATTAGGGTAGTGATTAAAAGCATGGGCTGGAGCCAGGTTTCCCAGGTTTGGACCCTGTTTCTGTCACTCACCAGTCATATAAGCTTGCACAATTTTGTCACTTCTCTGTGTCTTAGTTCCTTATCTATATCAGGGAGCTAATAATACCAACCTTATGAGGTTACTGTGAGGATTAAATGCATTGATATATGTAAAGGATTTAGAATACGGCATGTCACATTCTAAGCATCTCTAAGGTTTTGCTATTACAATATTATTGTTCCTTAAAATAATATCAGGAACCCCTACTGCATCTTTCTACTCCCATAAGCACTTTAGCAGAAAAATAAAAATAAAAGCACCACAGGAGAAAAGAGTAGAGTGTCTCCTTCTGTTTTTTAAGCACTAAAATAACTGTTTTTTTAGTATCTAATTTCTAAGACCTAACCAGTATCAATATTCCTCTTTACTATGATTCAAATGAGGTCTATTTCAGTAGTCTCAACTTTGCAAGATGTCAACATAGGAAATAGAAGTCTTGGTACTAAGGAAACCTCCATTCTTATTTAAGTAACAGTTGATATTAAGTATCAATATTTTAAGTTGTCTATAAAATTATGCTTCCTTTTTTTCCTTTCTTCCATCAGTACGGCCAACAAATATAATTTCTTTTGTCTCTTTATAAATAACTAGAGAAATTTAACACTCTTCCTCTAAAATCTAAACATAAAATCTTATTAATAAAAAACAACAGGTTAATCCTGGCTTTGGAATCAGAGAAATCATATTAAAATGCATACTCTGTGATTCATTCAAAACCTGAATATAGCAATATAAATCCTATAAAGCCACATGGATTTTAGATCAAGGCAAAAAAGGTAAATCAAACCTGAAATGAACGGATTAGCAGAAACAGGAGTGCTACTGTAATGTTCCTTTGTATTGAGTAATAGAGAAGCAGATTTTATCAAATCTTGCTTTCTAATTCCCATCTGGAAAAGCCTTGCTCTGGAAATGAACAGGTTTGAAGAAATGCCTTTGACATCTGTAAAGTTAAAAAGCATCAATAATTGGAATGGGCTTAATCCCCCATTCAACAGCAGGTACTTTATGTACAATCATAAGAAGTGATGAAAGTCAGACACAGATGTACAAATTGTTAGATTTAATCAGATTGGGCCTCTACCCTAGTTTAGTCTACTTGCGTTAGCTTCCATTTAATGGGCTGATGATTGGATATGTAAAGAAGAAATCCAGGTCAAAAGTCAGGTTTGAGGTGTCAGATGATAACTTATTTTAACTCCATAAACCACCAAATACGGAAAGTTTTCACTGATACTCTTGTGTGTATCATTGTGCATATTCGTCTATGTTAAACTGAGTCTGTGAAATGGACATAGGATTTGCCCCTTTGAGGTTCTGAAATAAGAGGAGGAAACTGTGTGTCAAAGAGGAATAATGGTGGTAGAGTGGCCAAACTAAACAAAGTTAGGAGACAAGGGATTTAGTGGTTTAAAACACTGGCTATTTATGATGCCTAAAACGTTCTTTAGAGCAGCATACACATTTAGTTGCTCTGAAATCCATTCTGTGTTCACAGATCCAGCTGCTAAGTGTTCATTTCTTTTCCCAAATGGTTATATGAAGATAGAGGAAGGAAGATGAAAATTGTAATTACATAATCAAAAGCAGTATTGGTTTCACTAGAAATTTGTTATAAAAGTTATGCATATCTACAAACTTATCCCTAGTATTTTGGGGGGGTGTTTTTACTCTAATTATTTAATTATTCTGTTCTATTATAATTTAAAAAAAACTTGTAAATAGGCTGGAAAATATCTCACCAGTAACACTAAGCATATTATTATCTACCACAGGATTCTTTGTATAGTGCTACATATGCTCTTGTAAATAAATTAAACATTGGATAACTGATTATGTTAGAACTAATACTACTAGAAATGGTACTATTTTCTTTTGTTTCTTCATTTATATACTAATTTTTTAAACTAAGGACCATGAATGTGTTTTTAATCTCTAAACTACCATGTATGCATATTAGTTGTCAGTATTATTATATTTCCATACCTTACAATTAAGGGTATCATAATCAAATAAAGATTTATATTTAGAGAAAGTAAAAAATATCCTGTTCAGTTTTGTCTCATGTTCATGCAAATAAGAGAATTTTTTCCTTAATCTCCCATCTTCATTAAGTTTTAGTTTTAATATAAAAAAATCTACAAACTCCATGTGCAGCAACCTCTCTCCCTCTTCTGACCTCAATCTGCACAATCATAAAACACACAAAACTTTAAAATTGAATTATTTCTTACCATATGGGATCTGAGAATAAGATCAAACCCAACCTAGACAAATGCCATGCAAGTTGACAACTGTTCCTGGAGTCCTGGGCAATGCCTGGGAGAGTGCCTGCCAGGGCCTACTGTTTTCAAACGAGTTTCATTTCTCTAACAATTTAAATCTGCCAAGAGGAAACCGAGACAATCAAGCATCGTGCCAAAAAGCCCCAAGCTTAAGCTAGAGATGTATCCTCTCTTTAGCCTGCTGATGAGAGAGGGAGTAGAGGGAGAGGAAAGGATAAAGATTCATAATGAGTAGGACAGAGGCTCAAGTATGCATTTGGAATGCCACAACAGGACAATTTCTGGTCCTAATTATGTTACTTTGTTGAGCTCCATATCCAGAATAGAGAATACTTTCTTCCTTCCCTTTATGAACTCCCACTGTATCTGGGGTTGAATATTGTCTGGAACATATCATCTTCCTGTCTTCCCATCCTGGCCCTCCCAGAATGGTGTCACCAGAGAGGCATCCTTTCAGAGAGGTCCCTTCCCACTGGTTCAGTTTCAGAACAATGTTCTGGTGCCTCAAGGAAAGTTTTCCAAGGAAGACTCAACACTGCCCCTACTCCCAATTTTCTGGCTTTTTCCTTCTTTATGTCATCTCAGATTCACAGAAAGGAAGTTAACAAGAAAGTCACGCTATCATCTGGACTCCAGTTTGTGAGTAGAGGAGAGAAAATTGGGGGACTAGTGGTGGCTTCCTACACCAGAGAGCCATATGCACTAAGAAAGGATGAGAACCTGCTCTGCCAACCTGGCGCCAGCCTTCCTAGCACCTCATGTTTGAGAAATGAGACCCACTGTTTCTTAGCACGGGTCCAGGTGGTAGAAATCCATAGTCGATCCAAGCAGACACCTTCAATCATGATACCAAAATGACAGTAGATTGAGGGAAAAGGTGGTTGTAAATATACAAATAAGCTACAATATGTGATATTTGAAGGTACAGTACTTTCCGAATCACAAGTGTAAGATCTTTCCTGTTTTTTACAGTAGCTGAAATATGAACTTTTGAGTCAGGTGCTTCTGGATTCAAATCCCAGCTCCCCACCAACTAGCTGTGTGACCTTAGTCAGTTTGTTCATAAACTGTCTGAATTTTGGCTTCCTCGTTTTTAAAAGGAGCATAATAAACTTACTTCACAGGATAACTGTGAGGATAAAATTTAAAATAATTGATGTAAAGCACATAGAATTGTGGCCAAGTTATCACTGATACATGGTAAGCACTCAGTAAAGGATAGCTATTAGTAGCTTTCAATTGGGGATTTAAAGATATGATATTAAATGATCTTACTTATTTTGGTCTTAAGATAATCACTGGGAACATTTTGCTTCTGAAAGTCTTTCAAGAGATCTTGAAAAGACTTGATTGATTTTTCTCTCAATCATCTTCAATTAATCCTGGAAAATCCATTACTTACTACATGACATCAGAATAAAGAAGAGCTTTAAAATCACAACTGAGAGTGATTTTGAAACAGACACTGTGTTGGGGGCAAACTGAGATGACCTTTATGGAGGACAATTTGGCAATACCTGTGAAGCAATCAGAACTCCCATTTCTAGAAATGTGTCCAAAGTCTTGATCATGATATGACTCTAAGGATGAGTGTTGCAATTTGTTAGGAATTGGAAACCACTGTATGCCCATCCACAGAAGACTGCTTAAATATGTTATGTTATATCCAGTGAAGCATTATGTAGCCACTAAAAGTCGTAGAAAACTACTGAATGACATAAGGGAATAATCATATAATAAGTGAAAAAGCACACTGAAAAACAACATTGCAGTATCCCACTAAAAATACATATTTCCTAGAGAGAAAATATTGAAAGGATATACACCAAAATATTAACATCTTTTTTTTTTAAAGACTTAATTATTTATTTGAGAGAGAGTGAGAGAGCACAAGCGGGGTGGAGGGGCAGGGGGAGAGGGAGAAGCAGACTCTACACTGAGCAGGGAGCTTGACGCGGGGCTCAATCCCAGGACCCCGCATGACCTGAGCTGAAGGCAGATGCTTAACTGACCGAGCCTCCCAGGCACCCCCAAAATATTAACATCTTCATACCAGCACAGTGGGATTATGGCTCATTTGATGTTGGTGTTTTTATTTTTGCTTTTTTGAGATTGTTACTTTTTGCAAAACATGTATTGGTTAGTAATTTAAAAATAATATAAATGAATTTCCTTGAATTTTAAATTTTTCTATTTCATTGACAGTTTGGAAATGTAAATAATGATATCCATAAGTCTACACATACCCACACATATTTATTCAGTTTTTCCCCAAATGCCAATATATTGATTTACATTATGCTTACATAAAGGGTCATACTTCAGTGATAAATGAAAAACCCCTACTAATTTCTCATAGAAAAACCATGTATTTCTTCAAATATTCATTTAAAATCCAATTTTAAGCCCTATTTAAGAAACAGTTTCAGAATACCTTTTCATGCCTCTTCTTTGTAAAGTCTTCAAATGCTGCTGACCTTGCTTAATAATTTTTCCCTTACAACATATTAATTATTGTTCTGGCACCTCTGGCCTACTCATGAAATCAATGAAGTGTGAAATGCCTCTGTGCAGAGTAATATTTCATATTTGGTACTTTACGTATTAATTACTTTTCTGTTTTTGCTAATCTAGTCAGGAAAAAAAATAACCTACCTCATTTTGTGATGAACTGTCAATGAGAAAAGCAGGAAAACATCCAACAAGTCATATTTGCTGACCTATTAAAACCTGCTAAGAGAAGAGAGACTTCTACACTAGTACCCTTTTTATTGTCATACAGTCTTCTTATGTAAGTTCTGCTGCTTAATCAGCGAGGGTCTTTATAGCAGTAACTGGCTTTCTTATGCTTAAAAAACAGATGTGAAGTCCAAGAAGCAAGTAATCTAAATCATACCTCATGGTTTTGAGCCTGAAATAAAAAACAAAGTCCAAAATACAATCCAATTCAAAGTCAACAGGAGGTATACAGAGTGCATTGACAAATTTAACAATTTGCCAAATTGTAATCTGCAAAGAGAAACTATATGGGAAGATGCTCGTATATTAAAATTCTATTTAGTTGCCACTTCAGCTGCTCAACAGTTAAAATATAAATCAGTTTGACAGTCTGAAAGCAGGTTTAATCCTGAATTCTAGGAATGTATGCACTTTCTCTCTCTCTCTCTCCCCCTAATGCCAGTCATTCAGCCTGAACAAGAAAATTCAGGTGTGACATTTCTTGATTCAAGAGCTGTGTTAAGCAGTTATAAAGCTGCTGTAATTTACAGCAAAGAATAAAGCTAACCTAAGAGACCTCAGCCCCAATTTGCTAAAACTTATTACACCTCATTGGCCACTGAATAGCCAAAAGAAGAAAAAAGAAAAAAAAATTATCTGAATAGGAAACTTTACTAGCATTAGCCTAATGAGAAATGATTGGCTTAAAATTGCTCCGGCTACATGGATAGGTTCAGTTTAACACTATTTACGATGTTATGGTTTCCTATTTCCTGAGTTATATAAAAGCCAAAGCAGTTACTGAAACAATACTAATGAGTTGATAGATATTTTCAGATGTGTGTTTGACTCCTGAGTCTAGTTAAATGTCTCAGTATGATGTATGTAGTTCTCTACTGAATATCCCAGCTGTTGGATTAATATTTTAAGAAAATTATCTTAAGCTATAGTGACTTTGAGACTATAGATATACCAATTGTGTTGATTTTATTCACACATCACTTTATAAAGTACAATGAATATGCTAAATAAATGAATGTGTGATCATTAATAACTAGCTTCTTGTTAATGACGCCCCAAAGCTCTGTGAAGGAGAATGCACTACCTGGGTTTTGCAACACACCATATCTTCAATCCATGTTTTAAATGAGAATCTTCTGCTGCAAAATGTATTTTGCCAAAATGATTTGGGTAATGCTAAAGGCACAGGATAAACTCATGGCCAAAATGTTACTAAGTAAAAGAAAAGTAACAAGTGACTGGTTTGCTCTAAATTAGCATTCTTGATCCAAAATAATTCTAACATTCTCAGAAATTAACCCATATTGGTAAGTTTAGTTAGGTGACTTATTTCCCCACAATTTTCTAAAAGTTGCATTATGAATTAACAGGTATGTAACATATAATCTTTGTAGTACGAAACCTCCACAGACACTGATATTTCAACCCTGAAAGACAAGGTTCTAAGGAGTGATTTGGATGATTCATAATATTTTTATACATGTACTAATCTGTTGCAATATTACATGACTTTTGGGATTCTCAGATCTGATAATTTTCTAAAATATAGATCAGATACCAAAAACCATACCCATGGCTAAGAGGAAGGAAATATTTAAAGGTATTAAATATAGACAAATGTATAGCATATGTGTACATTAGAAATCTATAAAAACTTCCCTTAAGAAACATATAAAACAAAGCAAATCTCCCTTTACCTTAACACCAACCCCATCCTCATCACTCAAGAGGTTGGTGTGTGTTTGCCTTCTATTTTAGGTTGCTTGCCCATTTTATAACTCATATATTGGTAAAGCTAATTCAGTTATGGGGGAAAATCATGTATATATATTAGGATAATTTTAAATAAGCTGAAAAGCAAATCATTTCTTGCCCCTTTTTTTTTGGCTTGTAGAGTAAAATTGAGTTGATCTGAGAATCATTAAAGAAAATGAGCAACATATGTTCTGCTTAGAACACAGACAGTACAATTTCAGAGTAAAATCAGAAGACTGTTGAATAGAAGGAGGCCAAAGGTTAATGTTGGAAAGCAGAAATTACTTCTCATAAGTCGTTGGCTTATAAAAATAAAAGGCTTACCCTTTTCTTTTGTTCAAGGTGTAACTGTCCATCCCTGCTACTACCAATGGCAGTTAGATAATACACTGTTGGAAGAAAAAACAAAGAGTATTTAAATGCCCAAGGATGTATACAGTATCATTCTACCAAAGCTTCCAACACTGAAGTGTTTGTATTATTAACATCCTCTAAAATTTACTAGAGTGACTAATTTGCTATAGTCACTGGACAGAAATCATGTAGCATGATTTACACTACTACAAAATCTTTACTAACTTGGGCACCATAAATTTGATCATTTAATAATTTAGTGCTAAATCTCTTCTTTTAATGAAAGGAGAGTGATCATGATTATTATTAATGCTATTTTTAGTTAGTTTTAAATTATGCCATTATGATAAAACATTCTACTTAATTTAATATTTCAACTCAAAATTAATTTCCAAAGTCTTTAATTCTACTCAGCCTGCATAATTACCAGGTATTGTAATACTCTTGCAACTGAATCTCTGAAGTGCATTTAACAATAGAGAATGTTAAGTGGATATCTTATTTAGGTAGTACAGCTTAGACTTGGTCTTGGTTTTTGAGAATTCAAACAGAAGCATTCTAATTAGGAAATTAAAAATCTTTCATTCTTGAAGAAAAGATAAACAATTGATAAAGCTATTTATATCACATTCTGATACAAACATTGCATGATTTTAAATGCTGTCTTATAAATTTCCTATGATTTTTTAAAAAAAATAACGGTTAACATGTCATCTCAGAATGCTCTCTTGTGCCATCGTCTTCCAATTTACATCATCCAATGAATGGAAAAGTGAATTTTGACATTTTGTGGAAAGCAGTACTTATTTCACATGCTGACAGGTGTTACTGTAATAGCAACTTGCAATTTAAGACCACCATCTACTGGCTCTGCCCAATGCTGCAAAAGCTATCAGTGTAATCTCCAACTGATTTTAAATGCGCCCTACCAAAAAATCTACAAACTGCCTTTTAAAGAATTTACTAAACTGGTAACTTACCTCCTAACCAACACAAAAATATTCAGTTTGCACATTCTTAAAGGCATTCACCATTCTTCAAGAAAATGCAATAACTAGAATCTGTTGTTAGATGTTGCTACCTATGATGATTAACTGCAGATTTTTTTTTTCACATAATAAACCTGATACTCTTGAATCAGACTTGATTGATAGGCAGGGATATCAAATTTATGCCCTGCCACAGAAGATACTCTGTGACAGTCAGGATTCTATTTAGGAACTAAATAGGACACTTTGTTAATGAGGCTTCTTTATACTAATTCATATTGCCTTTAATTCCTTAAGAACCATGGTGGGATATTACTGTCAGAAAGGGGACATAATTGTAATCTAGGGTCACAACCTTCTCTGGAGCCTTTTAAATTACTCTGATTAGTCATTTCTAGAACTACATAAAAGTTGAGTTACATTTCCTAAGAGTTTCTACCTTATCTCTGCTTCCTCTCAACTGAACTCTTTTGTTTTAAATTTAGAGATAAAGCATTACATTTATGAAAGCATTGTTTCTTTCATGTACTATTTCACCTCTCCTGGAATAGTGTAGTTCCTTGCTTTCCAAGTTCTTCAAATCACTTCATTCATTCATTCATTCATTCACTCAAGAAATATTTATTAGGGCCCTGAACTCTGTGGCAGTTAATGGGGATATATATATATAGTGTCAAAAAGAAAACCATAGGCCTAAAATGTTTGTCACTTAGGTTAAGATACCAAGTCAGTAAGTCAAGACTTAATACCTACCCTAACTCAGTTTCAACACCCCAGAAAGGGATTCTTAACCAATCAGTTAGGGAATTCTCTGGTCAGCACCAATAAGGTAATCTGTCATGAGCCCTCTTCATCTCCCAAAGGAAGATGAGGTAATCCACCTACTAAAACCCAAATGAAGGAGATTGCACCTGAAATAATCCTTTTTTTTCTGTTTATAACTTCCTTGTCCTGCCTTTATAAACCTTTCCCTTTCTGTAGCCCTTTGGAGTTCCCTTCTGCTTGCTAGATGGGATTCATGAATTGTTTGATGAAGCCAGTTAGATCTTCAGATTTACTCCGTTGAAGTTTTTTAACAATTGGTAAGTAATTACCCCAAAGATACAAATGTAGTGATCCAAAGGAGCACCTGTACCCCAATGATCATAGCAGCAATGTCCACAATAACCAAACCATGGAAAGAGCTGAGATGCCCATCAACAGATGAATGGATAAAGAAGATGTGGTATATATATATACAATGGAATATTACTCAGCCATCAGAAAGGATGAATACTTACCATTTACAGTGACGTAGATAGAATTGGAGGGGATTATGCTGAGTGAAATAAGTCAATCAGAGAAAGACAATTATCATATGGTTTCACTCATATGTGGAATATAAGAAACAGGGCAGAGGACCATAGGGGAAGGGAGGGAAAACAGAATGGGAAGTCATCAGAGAGGGAGAAAAACCATGAAAGACTCTTAACTCTAGGAAACAAACTGAGGATTGCTGGAGGGGAGGTGGGTGGGGGGAGGGGATAATTGGGTGATGGGCATTAAGGAGGGCAAGTGATGTGATGAGCCCTGGGTGTTATATGAAATTGATAAATTATTGAACACTACATCTGAAACTAATGATGTACTATAAGTTGGCTTATTAAATTTAAATTAAAAAAAAAAACAATATGTAAGGGCACCTGGGTGGCTCAGTGGTTAAGCATCTGCCTTCAGCTCAGGTCATGATCCCAGGTCCTAGGATCGAGCCCCGCATCAGGCGCCCTGCTTGGTGGGGGGCCTGCTTCTCCCGCTCCCCCTGCTTGTATTCCCTTCCTCTCGCTGTCTCTCTCTGTCAAATAAATAATAAAATCTTAAAAAAAAAACTATATGTAAGTAAAAAGTATAATTCCAATTAACATAACTGAGGTTTATATATATATTTATTTCTATGCTCACTGGTTTCCTCAAAGGCATGCAATATATCACTGAAAATGATTTTTAAGTACTGATATTAAAAATTACTTTTAGGAATGTGCAAAATTATGTTTCCCCCCTTCCCCAACCTGTACCATGTGAAAGACATGTATAGCTAGTGAAGACACTTTCAACAGAGACAGATGAAGTGACTATCTACTTCTAAGTTCTCTTCTCATCTCTCTATACCCTGTGAAGTCTCCATACACCCATGGTGATTTTCTTTTGGTGTGCATGTGATTTGTTCCATCATTTTCCAAGTTACCCAGACTTGAAATCTTGCCTCAGCTTTTCCAATTAAAATAAACGCAATGAGACAGAAACTCCCTCATCTTCCCAGCAAGAAATCTACCAGTTTACCTGAGCTTCTAACTGTAATTTCTGCCCTCCTGCCTTCCTGCCTGTTTTAATGGAAGACAGGCTCCTCCTAACAGATCAGGTCTTCACTGCACCCTACACACATCAGGTTCTGGGTCCTTAAAAAATTTCCTCCTGCAAATAGGATTCTCTTTATACTGCATTATCAATTTCCCCCTCTCCATTGATCATTCTTGTTAACAGACAAAGAACTTTTAGTTTTGTGCATTAAAAAAATTTCCATAACATTCTGCTCTCTACTACCCCATTATATCATCCCCATTCAGAGCAAAATTTCTTGAAAAAGGTGTCTATAGTCTCTGCCTCTATTACATCACTCCTATTTTCTCCTCATCCCATTTCAACAGGCTTTCTGACCCTCCATCCACTAAGATTGCACACTAACATCAGCAATGATTTGCCTGTTTCCACATCCCACAGTAACATTTCTGTTCTCATCTTTATAGACTTCGCATTGGCCCATTCTGTCCTCCTAGAAAGCCTCTCTGGTTTTGGCTTAAAGATATTCCACTGCTGGCTTTTTTCTGTCCTTATTAGCCATTCCTTTGCTGGCTCCTAGTATGGAATTGGGGCTCTTTCTCTTATTTATCTACACCTTCTCACTAGGTGATGTCATCCAATCCCGTGGCTTTAAAGAATATCCATATTTTTAGTGATTCTGAGTTTTATTTCTCTAGCCTTGAAATTTACCCAAAATTGGCTTTTCAATCCAATTGAACTCTTGATATTTCCACTTGAATTTCTAATATGCATCTCCTTACCATACCCCAAACAAAATTTCCAAGACCTGCAAAACCTGCTTTCCCCTTGATTTTTTAACATGTCAGTACAAAGCATCACAATCAACCTGATTGCTCAAGCAAATATTTAGAAATCCTTTCCCTTCCTCTCCTTCCTATGTCTAATCCATCAGTGAATCTTGTCAATTCTACCTCCACAATATCTCCTGAATCCATGAAGCCCATCTCTATCACTACAAAGTGGACTGCTGTTACTGTCTCCTAACATGGTGCTTGGCTTCTACTTTTGCTCTACCACTATTCCTTTTTCACACATTAGCCAGTGACTTTCTTTAAAACATAATTTGTATCAGGTAAATGCTCTATTTAAACCTTCCAAATTGGGGCATCTGGGTGGCTCGGTTGGTTAAGCATCCGACTCTTGGTTTCTGCTCAGGTCATGATCTCAGCCTCCTGAGATGGAGCTCCATGTCAAGCTCCGCACTGGGCTCCATGTTGGGCTCCACACTCAGCACAGAGTCTGCTTGAGATTCTCTCTCCCTCTGCCCCTCCTGCTCATGCTCTCCATCTCAAATAAATAAATAAATAAATATATAAAATCTTTAAAAATAAATAAATAAACCTCCCAAATTAAAACCCCTAATCCACCAGTGCCTTACATAAAGCAGGCTCTGTTCACTACAGTATCTTCATCTCTTTTTTTTTATTAATTTTATTTTATTATGTTATGTTAGTCACCATACATTACATCATTAGTTTATGATGTAGTGTTCCATGATTCATTGTTTGCGTATAACACCCAGTGCTCCATGCAATACATGCCCTCCTTAATACCCATCACCAGGCTAACCTATCCCCCCAACCCCCTCCCCTCTAAAACCCTCAGTTTGTTTCTTCATCTCTTTATACTATTTACCCACTATACCCCAGACATACTTGCCTTATTTGGGTTCTTCAAGCATTCCCAGATCATTCTTAACTTGGGGATTTTGTACTTGCTGGTCTCTCTATTGGGACACTTGCCTGCAGATCTTTAGATGATTGGTTCCTTCCCATCATTCAGATCTGTATGTACACATCAATTCCTCAAAGAGACTTTTCACTCTGTATAAACAGACCCTAATCCCTCTCCATCACTTTACTCTTTTATTTTCATCATAGCATTTATTGCTACTTGAGTTTTTTTTAACTTAATTGTTTTGTGGTCAGTTCTCTCTCAGAATATCTGTACTCTATGAAACAAAGAACTTGCTTGCCTTGCTCACCATGGCATGATGAGATAAAACAGTGCATGACATTTGGTAGATGCTCAATAAATGTTTATGGAATTAATGGATAAATTACTGAGTAATTAATTTTGGCCCTTGATTTTTCCCAAATATCAGCCCATACCCAGTGGGGCCAGGTCCTGACAACTCTTTATTCTGACAGCCACCACTCTAGCCCAGATCCTTATGACTTGGACTCTTTACTGCTTCCTTGAAAACTCTTTCTTCTCGGGAGAGGAACAGATGGCAGAGGAGTAGGGGGCCCTATTCCAACCGGTCCCATGAATTGAGCTATATATCTACCAGACCACTCTGAACACCCACGAAATCAGCCTGAGATGTAAGAAGATATATCTGGATCTCTACAAACAGAATATTGCAAGTGGTTGGTTTCAAGGTATGAAGCAGGGAGCCGTGATTCTGCTGGCAGATATCAGAAGATAAACGGAAGGAGGAGGGAGCTGTAGGGATCCTGCACCATGGGAGTGTGAAAGCCTCCCCCACTGGGGATGGGGCACAGACTCGCAGACCAGTACTGGCAGGGGAAGGACTTTAGGGCAGTCCCCCAGACTGAAACCTGGAGTGGCAGGGCTGCACGTGCGAACTGGGGGCAGCTGGCGGTTTTAGAACTACAAAGGGCAGAGACGTGCCTGGACCTGGAAGCTGAGGGGCACACAACCCAGGACACTGCAGTTTTTAGCAGCACAGACAAAAACAGGGACAGTGTGGCCTGGAGAGCTCACTGTAGAACGGACTGCAATCTCTCTGCTCTGAGGCAGAGGGTTGGAACGGTCTCTTCTGCTCTGACTCTAGGAAAAGACCCTGAAAGCCTCCAGGGAAAGCCATCAGAGAACAAAAGCCCCCCAAAAACGGTTTTCACTGAGCCCATCCCCACCCACAGGGGGCAGGGCAACTCTGCCCAAACAGGGTTGCCTGAGTAACAGTGTGGCAGGTCCCTCCCCCAGAAGACAGGCTGGGAGAAAAAGAGGCCAGCAACCCTAGGGTCCCTATAAAACAGGTGCATCTTGCTTGGGTTGTGGTCAATAATTTGGACTCTGTACATTCCCTCAACCACCCCTCAACAGAATGACTAGGAGGAGGAACCCCCAAAATAGGAAAGAGTCAGAGACTGTGACTTTTGCCACAGATTTACAAATGGATACAGATATAACCAAGATGTCAGAAATGAATGTCAGTGTAACAGTTATGAAGATGATAGCTAGAATGGAGAAATCAATTAATGGCAACATAGAATCTCTAAGGGCAGACATGAAAGCTGAACTGGCAGAACTTAAAAATGCTATCAATGAGATCCAATCTAATCTAGATAATCTAACAGCTAGGGTAAACAAGGCAGAGGAATGAATTAGTGACCTAGAAGACAAATTGATAGAAAAAAAGGAAAAAGAAGAGGCCTGGGAAAAACAGCTTAAAATCCATGAAAACAGAAATAGAGAAATAAATGACACCATGAAACGTTCCAATGTCAGAATTATTTGGGATCCTTGAGGGGGTGGAGAGAAAGAGAGAGGACTAGAAGATGTATTTGAGCAAATTGTAGCTGAGAACTTCCCTAATCTGGGGAATGAAACAAACATTCATGTCCTAGAAGCAGAGAGGACCCCTCCCAAGATCAAGGAAAACAGACCAATGCTGCGGCATGTAATAGTAAAACTCACAAATCTTAGAACCAAGGAAACCATCTTAAGGTCAGTTAGGGGGAAGAGATTCCTTATGTACAGAGGGAGGAACATCAGAATAATGTCAGACCTATCCACAGAGATCTGGCAAGCCAGAAAGGGCTGGGAAGACATATTCAGGTACTAAATGAGAAGAACATGCAGCCAAGAATAATTTATCTGGCAAAGCTGTCATTTAGAATGGATGGAGAGATGCAGAGCTTCCAAGACTGGCAGGAACTGAAAGAATATGTAACTACTAAGCCAGCCCTGCAAGAAATATTAAGGGGGGTCTATAAAAGGAAAAAGACCCCAAGAGTGCTATACAACAGAAATTTACAGAGACAGTCTATAGAAACAAGGACTTCACAGGCAACATGATGACAATAAATTCATATCTTTCAATAATCACTCTCAACGTGAACTGCCTAAATGCTCCCATAAAACGGCACAGGGTTGCAGATTGGATAAAAAGACAGGACCCATCCATATGCTGCCTACAAGACTCATTTTGAACCTAAAGATACATCCAGACTGAAAGTGAAGGGATGGAGATCCATCTTCCATGCCAGCGGACCTCAAAAGAAAGCTGGGGTAGCAATTCTTGTATGAGACAAATTAGATTTTAAACTAAAGACTGTAGTTAGAGACACAAAAGGACACTATATCATTCTTAATGGGTCTATCCAACAAGAAGATCTAACAAGTGTAAGTATCTATGTCCCCAACATGGGAGCAGCCGTCTACATAAGCCAACTGTTAACCAAAATAAAGAGTCATATTGATAATAATACGTTAATTGTAGAAGACCTCAATACTCCACTTTCAGCCACAGACAGATCCTCTAAGCAGAAAATCAACAAGGAAACAAGAGCTTTGAATGACACACTGGACCAGATGGACCTCATAGATATATACAGAACATTCCACCCTAAAACAACAGAATACTCATTCTTCTCGAGCACACATGGGACTTTCTCCAGAATAGACCACATACTGGGTCACAAATCGGGTCTCAACTGATACCAAAAGATTGAGATTATTCCCTGCATATTCCCAGACCACAATGCTTTAAAACTGGAACTAATCACAAGAAAAAATTTGGAAGAAATTCAAACACTTGGAAGCTAAAGACCACGCTGCTCAAGAATGTTTGGGTCAACCAGGAAATCAAAGAAGAACTTAAACAATTCATGTAAACCAATGAGAACGAAAACACATCAGTCCAAAAACTATGGGATACTGCAAAGGCGGTCCTAAGGGGGAAATACATAGCCATCCAAGCCTCACTCAAAAAAATAGAAAGATCCCAAATTCACCAACTAACTTTATACCTTAAAGAACTGGAGAAAAAGCAGCAAATGATGTCTAAGCCATGCATTAGAGGAGAAATAATTAAGATTAGAGCAGAGATCAATGAATTAGAAACCAGAAACACAGTAGATCAGATCAACGAAGCTAGAAGCTGGTTCTTTGAAAGAATAAGATTGATAAACCACTGGCCAGACTTATCCAAAAGAAGAGAAAGGACCCAAATTAATAAAATTATGAATGAAAGGGGAGAGAGCACAACTAACACCAAGGAAATAGAAACAATTATTAGAAATTATTATCAACAACTATATGCCAATAAACAGCAATCTGGATGAAATGGATGCCTTCCTAGAAACCTATAAACTCCCAAGACTGAAACAGGAAAAAATTGACAACCTGAATAGGCCAATAACCAGTAATGAGATTGAAGCAGTGATCAAAATCCTCCCAAAAAACAAGAGTCCTGGGCCTGATGGATTCCCTGGGGAATTCTACCAAACATTCAAAGGAGAAATAATACCTATTCTCCTGAAGCTGTTTCAAAAAATAGAAACAGAAGGAAAGCTTCCAGACTCATTCTATGAGGCCAGCATTACCTTAATCCCCAAACCAGGCAAAGACCCCATCAAAAAGGAGAATTTCAGACCGATATCCCTGATGAGTATGGATTCCAAAACCCTCAACAAAATCCTAGCTAATAGGATCCAACAATATATCAAAAGGATCATCTACCACGACCAAGTGGGATTTATCCCTGGGATGCAATGTGGTTCAACATTCACAAATCAATCAATGTGATAGAACACATTAATAAGAGGAGGGAGAAGAACCACATGGTTCTCTCAATTGATGCAGAAAAAGCATTTGACAAAATACAGCATCCTTTCCTGATTAAAACTCTTCAGAGTATAGGGATAGAGGGAACATTCCTCAAGCTCATAAAGCCCATCTATGAAAAACCCATGGCGAATATCATCCTCAATGGGGAAAAGCTGAGAGCCTTTCCCTTAAGATCAGGAACATGACAAGGGTGCCCACTCTTGCCACTGTTGTTCAACATAGTACTAGAAGTCCTAGCAACAGCAATCAGACAACAAAAAGAAATAAAAGGTATTCAGATTGGCAAAGAAGAAGTCAAACTCTCTCTCTTTGCAGATGACATGATACTTTATGTGGAAAATCCAAAAGACTCCACCCCCAAATTACTAGAACTCATACAGCAATTCAGTAATGTGGTAGGATACAAAATCAATGCACAGAAATCAGTTGCTTGCTTATACACTAACAACGCAACTGTAGAAAGAGAAATTAGAGAAACAATTCCATTTACAATAGCACCAAAAACCATAAGATACCTTGGAATAGACCTAACCAAAGATGTAAAGGATGTATACTCTAGGAACTACAGAACACTCATGAAAGAAATTGAAGAAGACACAAAAAGATGGAAAAATATTCCATGCTCATGGATCAGAAGAATAAACATTGTTAAAATGTCTATGCTGCCCAGAGCAATCTATACCTTCAACACCATCCCGATCAAAATTCCAATGACATTTTTCAAAGTGCTGGAACAAATTTTCATAAAATTTGTATGGAATCAGAAAAGGCCCCAAAATGCCAAGGAAATGTTGAAAAAGAAAAACAAAGCTGGGGGCATCACGCTGCCTGATTTCAATCTATATTACAAAGCCGTGATCACCAAAACAGCATGGTACTGGCACAAAAACAGGCATATAGACCAATGGAACAGAATAGAGAGCCCAGACATGGACCCTCAACTCTATGGTCAAATAATCTTTGACGAAACAGGAAAAAATATGCAATGGAAAAAAGACAGTCTTTTCAATAAATGGTGCTGGGAAAATTGGACAGCCACATGCAGAAGAATGAATCTCGACCATTCTCTAACACCCTATACAAAGATAAACTCAAAATGGATGAAAGACCTCAACGTGAGACAGAAATCCATCAAAATCCTAGAGGATAACATAAGCAGTAACCTCTTCAACATCAGCCACAGCAAATTCTTTCAAGATACATCCCCAAAGGCAAGTGAAACAAAAGCAAAAATGAACTTCTGGGACTTCATCAAGATAAAAAGCTTCTGCACAGCAAAGGAAACAGTCAACAAAACAAAGAAGCAACCCACAGAATGGGAGAAGATATTTGCAATTGACACTACAGACAAAGGGCTGATATCCAAGATCTATAAAGAACTTCTCAAACTCAACACCCAAAAAACAAATAATCAAGTCAAAAAAATGGGCAGAAGACATGAACAGACACTTCTCCAATGAAGACATACAAATGGCTAACAGACACATGAAAAAATGTCATCATCATTAGCCATTCAAATCAAATTCAGGGAATTTCAAATCAAATTCAGGCAAATTCAAATCAAAACCACATTGAGATACCACCTTACACCACTTAGAATGGCAAAAATTGACAAGGCAAGAAACAACAAATGTTGGAGAGGTTGTGGAGAAAGGGGAACCCTCTTACACTGTTTGTGGGAATGCAAGTTGGTACAGCCACTTTGGAAAACAGTGTGGAGGTTCCTCAGAAAATTAAAAATTGCTATGACCCAGCAATTGCACTCCTGGGTATTTACCCCAAAGACACAGATGTAGTGAAAAGGGCCATAATCACCCCAATGTTCATAGCAGCAATGTCCACAATAGCCAAACTGGAAAGAGCCAAGATGCCCTTCAACAGATGAATGGATAAAGAAGATGTGGTCCATATATACTATGGAATATTACTCAGCCATCAGAAAGGATGAATACCCAACTTTTACATCTACATGGATGGGACTAGAGGAGATTACGCTAAGTGAAATAAGTCAAGCAGAGAAAGTCAATTATACTCGGTTTCACTTATTTGTGGAACATGAGGAATAGAATGGAGGACATTAGGAGAAGGAAGGGAAAAATGAAGGGGGGGGGGAATCAGAGGGGGAGGTGAACCATGAGAGACTATGGAATCCGAGAAACCAACTGAGGGTTTTAGAAGGGAGAGGAGTGGGGGGGGAGTGGGTTAGCCCAGTGATGGGTATTAAGGAGGGCACGTATTGCATGGAGCGCGGGGTATTATATGCAAACAATGAATCATGGAACACTACATCAAAAACTAATGATGTGCTGTATGGTGACTAACATCATAACATAACATTACATAAAAATAAAATAAAATAATAAAAAGAAAACTCTTCTCACCGTCTGCATAGCCATACTATGGAGGCAGAGCAATGTAATAGTTAAAGCATGGACTCTTCAGTCAGACTGCCCAGGTTTCAATCCCAACTATACCACTTACTAGATATTTGACCTTGGGTAAATTATTTGGCCAGTCTGTGACTCTGTTTCCTCATCTGTAAAATGGATATGCATCTTGTAGACTGTTGTGAGGACTTGGTTAATTTTCATGGTGATCCATGGGAAACATTTGGGCCAGAGCCTAGAAAGCACTGATGAGGGTTAGTTTCTTCCCTGCTTATCCAATTAATCTTTCTAAAACACTGTGTTTCCTATATCACTCCCTTACCCATCTACCCTGCAACTCTGAGTAAAAACCTTTCAAGCCCTCTCAATTCTGAAATAATTAAGAATTTGATTTGTCCTTCAAGGCCTTCCTCGTTGTAGTACCTATATCTTTCTTTGTATTAGTTAACTTCCTTCTTTTCATCATATGAACACTTCCATTCAGTCTAGCCCATATGCACATGTTTTATTTCAGCTAATATTTACTAAGCACATGTATTGGACCCACCATTGTTGCTAGATATATACATAAATGAAAGATACCACCTTTTCCCTCAAATTCTTCAGTCTCCTATAGCCACTTATCAGTTAGGGTTTTCCAAATACAAGAAACAGAAATGGACCTTGGAAAACTTCAGTAGAGAAAATAAATTTATTGATAGAATATGGAACATCTTACAGAAGCCAAGGAAAAGATGGAAAGGGAAAAAAAGATTCAGAAAGGATAAGAATCAAGTAGGTCTTAAGTTACAGGAACTAAAGGATAGTGTCTTCAGGATCCTAACCAGGAGAGTCAGTGGCAACAATTTCAGCCTTG
Source organism: Neomonachus schauinslandi (assembly GCF_002201575.2). Lineage (NCBI taxonomy): Eukaryota > Metazoa > Chordata > Mammalia > Carnivora > Phocidae > Neomonachus > Neomonachus schauinslandi. The sequence goes on from NC_058404.1 coordinate 140,075,864, forward strand.
TGTCATTCTTCTCAAGAGTCACATCCCATGGAAATAACATTATTAAGCTGGCCTGGGCTGCGTGCCCATCCTTTGGCCCAGGGAAAGCACAGTATCTAGAGAAGAAAGGGTAACTCCCCAAAACAAAATTGGAGTGTTCTTACAAGGAAAGACAAGCCTGCAGGCTGGAAAAGCAAAAGCTATTGATATCCATTATAAAAGTAATAGTTTTTATTTATATAATTCTTTATAATTAAATAATTTTTATATCCCCTGATCTCATTTGTTCCTCACAATTGCATTGTAAAATAAAGAGTATGAATTCAATGTTCAGAAATGTTAAGAGGTTTGTACACTGTCTGGCAGTTAGCAGGTAGGATCATTGAAACTCAGAAATAAGTGTAGCCCCAAGTCCAAGATTGTTTCATCTTCACCTTAGTTGTCCATTCTTTCCTCCCAGCTTTCTTTCCCTATCATTTCACTTGCTAAGTCCTCATCCTTTTCAGGGACAGGTCAAGCCTGACTGCCTCTCTGGAGCCTTTATAAGCTGTCCCAGCATTTAACCACCACTTCTTTCTGGGAACTTCTACAGAAGTTATTTATACCTGACGTTTGGCACTTAGCATTGCCTTCTTGCATTGTAATTTGTACATTTTTATATAAATGTTCTACACCCTCAAGAAAATTACTCAGTTGTAGCCTCTGTTATACCCCTGAACTTCTCCTAATGTGTTCCAGGTTGAAAAAGGCCCATGAATGTTTGCTGATACTGGTTGTCTGCCAGGAAATGGACATAGCTCCCGGAACATGTCTCTTACGTCTATTCACTTCTTCAGCTGCACCCAACCAACATCACTAGGGGTTCAGTTTAGGCTGGAAGGCCAGGGTGTTTCTGATTACCAGAGAAGTCCTAGGTTATCTCCTCTGAGACCTTGCCATCCTGCTCACCCTTTGGGAGCAATGTGATTCTGAGATGATTAGACATAAAACAGGTTTACAATACATTTTCACATTTATTTACTCACTTGATAATGTCACTTATCCAAAATTTATCCATTTGTTTGTCTCAGACATACAGAGAGGTACAGAACCTCTGGCCAGCATTGGGTCCTCAGAGCCAAGATTGGGCATAGCATAACAAAGTGATGACCCAGAATTGAGATAATTGAGATCACCTTCTAATCAACTATACAGCTAACTTAGTTACTATGTTGTTTTTTATTGTCTGAAATTCTCACTAAAATATACACTCCTCAAGATCAGAGATTTTTACTTTTTGTTCTCTGATGTGCCCCAAATTTCTACAACAGTGTCTGGTGGCTAGCAAGTACTTGATACAGATTTGTTGAAAGAATGAACAGATAAGAAATACAAAAGAGCATCCTAAGGTTCAGTAGGTTCGGCAACTGCCAGAAAAGTCTATAGCATCAAGTCCAATTGGAGTAGGCAGTGAAAAAGTAAAGCCAGGAAAGGTTTTGTGAGCTCTTGGAATTGAGAGGAGGGGAGCAGTTTATAGGGCCTATCTGGCTTTGTGTGTGCATGGTGGGAAGGGATTATGGACATTGAGCTAATTGGGACAATAACAATCATTTTGTGTACTCAGAGAAAACATTAATGTTCCCCTCTCTAGGTGAGGAAATAAAGTTGGAGGAATCTTATTCCCCAGGTTCCACAGCAAGCAAATTGCAGGGCTAACTTGAGAACCCAGGATCTAGGCAAAATTTGGTTTAGTTCAAAAGTACACTTCAGAGAGCCAGTTAGACCTGCATTATAACCCTGGCTCCACCACTCACCAGCTGTGTGACCTAAAGACAGTTATGTATTCACTCTAAGCCTCAGTTTCTCAACTGTCAAGTGAGAATAAATGTAGTACACATCTCTTAGATTTGCTAGGAGAATTAAGTGAGAAAATTCTGGGAAAGCACTTAGTTCAGTGCCTAGCACATAGTAAGTAACCAATATGCATTACTATTATAATAATCATCATTGGTATTTTAATCATTGAACAAATATTTATCAAGAACCCACTATAAAAGATGTTAAGTGTGCAAATATCAATAAGATGCAATTTTCACCTTTCAAGTATCTCACAGTCTAGACCTCAAACAGATAAAAACAATGAGATATGAATGGTAGAGATAAGCCCAAGAAACAGCACAAGGAAAATGCAACTATTACGCCCTAAGTGGTCCAGAGAGCTTCTTGGCAGAGATAACTGTGGAGAGATACGCCATGGGAGTATCTAGGGGTTTTTCAGGCAAAAAAATATGGACGGGGCATTGTCATCAAAGAGAACACTATGAACAAAGGCATATGTGCAGAGTGATTATAAGCAGTTTCAAGAACAAATTTCAAAGTAGAGAAAGTGAGAGATGGGACTGAAGAAGTAGAAAATGGGTAATTCACAGCGTTGTATGACATGTTAGGTAACTTAAGCTTTCTTCTTTTGGCAATGTGAACTAATAGAATGGGTTCAAGAAATAATACTGTATGATCAAATGTCCATTGGCTAGATCACTGGCAACTGAGTGGAAGATGAATTTGAAGAGGACAAGAATAGGAACAGGGTTACTGTAAGAGTCCAAGTGGGAGACAGGGGATGAAAATAAAACAGTGGAGAGGAGAGAAGAGGCAAAGAAAAATGAGAAGCCCTAGAACTGGTTAATTGGATGGGGTTATGGTTAGTAGGGGAGATAGTAATGGGAGCCCATGAAACGGAAACTGAGAAAGGGAAGCTTCTACTGGCTAATTTTTCTCTAAAGAAGTTTGCAAATAAATCACTCCAGGGTATGTGGTAAGCCAGACTTCATTTTCAGCTACTCTGATGGTGTCACATGCCGATCTTTCTTCATATATAGCAGTGAGGACTCACCCAGTCTCCGTTGGCTTTAACTGTCTTTTCTAGTGAAACCTAGCATTTTAAATGCATTCTCCTAGTAAACAAGAACAAGATCAAAAGAGCAAGATTTCCAAGTAGGAACCAGGAGACTGAAAGTCATTTTTGTTTATATTATTATAAGAAGGATTTGATGCTCTACGTCTATTTCTATAGCTGATGAATGGGAATAGCAGAATCCACACCTTCCCTGTATGTGAGCAGTTGAGCAAGACCTGTAAGGACTTTTAGCAACAGAAGAAAAAGCATTAAAATATTCCAGTCCTTTTAAAATATCAAATGTACTGCCAACAGATTAAGCATCAGTTTAAGGTCTCCTCCTCCTAAACTGTAAAGTTCTTAAACATAGTTAAATTAATGAACATTTGTTAATATCCAACAGAATCCTAGATTCACTGTAAATTTAGCATGTTGCATACAGCATATCCTTCTAAGTCTTAACTCACCTAACTTTGAGGATCTTCTCATTTTGAATGAGAAACCCCTTTACTTCTCCTTTTCATTAATTTTCAAGCATTTTGTTTGTTTCCTTGTCCATAGTAAACTAGAACTCTGCTCTATTTTTCATAATTCTAGATTTTGATTGCACACTTAGACTTCAGGATAATCTACTATCTTCACACAAACATCAAATATAAGTTCTAAGTCAACAGAACATACATAAAAATCAATGTAACCTGCCAGGTCTGTGTCCTATTCTTATTCATTTTCCTAATATATATATTTCCATATATTTTTTTTCAACCAATATTCAACCAATATTGGTTGAATAAATGAGTGAAAATTATTATCTTACCCTAAGACAAAGTGTCTGTCTGGTAGACTATCATTCCTAAAATGATACTCAACTTGTAGTGGGGAAAATGCCTCAATTTTTCCCTTTCTTATGACAGAATTCACTCAAATTCTCCATCACATCTCCCTATGATATGTCTTCCTCAGAAATCTCCATCATGAAACTACATACTGTGACAATTGCACCCAGAGACAGAACTTGATCTCTATTTTTTTCTAAATGATGAGGCATATAGGTGGCAGTATATTTCAATTTGGCAATATGTGTGTGTTGTGTAATGGGCATCAGAAAGAAAAAAAAAAATCTATGGCAATCTCTGGGATGAGACAGTAAGTATTAGAATATAATTACTTAACAAATCTAACAACAATTCTTCTAATTAATTATTATCCACCCTGAAAGTATCCACTTACAGATTCATATTTCTTTCGAGCCATCAACAACTAGGACCAGTGGTACTGTCTAGGACCCATCATAGGTCCTAGTTTCCAGTCTTTAGGAAACTAACATATAACTCTTTCCCTGGAAAGCAAAAGAAAAGAGAAATAAACTAATGTTAAGTTTCTTATATGTACTTGCCTATAGATTAGATGCTTTTATGAACATTACACTAATAATGATCACCATGAGAGTAGCCACCTTGAATGTTCCTCAGGCTAGCAGGACCAAATACACAGTAGGTGTTTAATAACAACAACAGTTAAGATTGTCTGGGTACTCATTATTTGCCATGCATTGTTTTAAGCACTTTTCATATACAAATTCATTTGACTCTCATAGCTGTGCTATAGGGTAGGTGTCATATCCATTTTATAGATGAGGAAACTAAAGCTACGAGAGGTTAAGCAACTTGCCCAAAGTCACACAGGTAGCAGGACTGGGAGGCAAACCTGAATAGTCCCAACTTCTGTGGCCCATGCTTAATCGCTAGGTTAGACTTGTCAATGAATCAGTTTCTTTTAGGAACTGGTAACTTTTTATACTGAGGTATCTCTGAGATTAATGCAAATGTGTCTTTCCCAAAGCCATAATGCTTGCTTTCTGTTGCACAGATAAAGCAGTGTTTCCCCTCTGCTTCATAAATCCCAGGTAAAGGCTCTTTCTCCCGCACTTCACCTCTTGTTCTTCACAGCTCAGTACTAATCATCAGCCCATAATGCAGTGTAGAATTGCCAACACCATCTCGATGTAGTTATTTCCAATTGGCACTTGGGAGCAGTGAGGATAGGAGGCATTACTCATAGCCAAGAGTACAGATGTTTCTAATTGCTTTCCATTACCAAGAATAACAGCTGTTTACATCTATCAGCAAATAATTCACAAGAGCTCCAGACTATTAAGATAACACACCCCACCTGGTCACCATCACAAGTTGTCAAGGCCAAGACAGAGGCTGCCAGAATCCCCTTCTGCATCTCTGTTCATCAACTGACAGCATGTGTCACCTTCAGATATCCTTATGCTACCCCACAAGCTCTGGCTTCTTGGTGGCCTGACACATCAAATGGACATATGGATTCTTCATGGCTTTGCAGTAAATGTTTTATGGTTATCTTGCAGCCAAGGGCAGCTGACATGGAGGAGCAAGGGACTTGCAAATAGCCTGATAAAAGAATTCCTGCACTTTTTTGTTTTCACAGAAGAGGAAGAAGAGTTGTGGGTAGCAGAGTTTCACAGCAGCAATGTACTTAACATCCTTTAACACACCAACAAATTGCATTGAGTGATCGATTACGCAGTTCAGTAGCATCCCCGGGACCTGGTCACATGCTTGGATATAATCCTCAAAATGGACAGACAATGTTAACAGTTCAGTGAACTTTATGACATAGTTTTATCGGCCACAAAAGAATACATATATTGCAACACATCATAGATATTTGGAGTTAAAAAGACCAACAGTACTTCCTTGCCAATACAATACTGATCCCTTACAGCATATTTTTTTCCAGCCTAATTTAAAGTGATTCAGACAATTGGTCTCTCTTAATTTTTCCCCCTCTGGAGACTATTGCAGAGTCTAATATAACTTACTGTGTTCCAGCTTCCTCTGAATTTATGTCTGAAATTGACTTTCCATACATATTCTTTTAACCCATAGATTTTTTTTAACCTATAAAAATAGTGTATCATCTACATGAGTATCAGGACACCTGGGTGGCTCAGTCCATTGAGCATCTGCCTTTGGTTCAGGTCGTGGTCCCAGAGTCCTGGAATCGAGTCCCATGTTGGGCTCCTCAGCAGGGAGCCTGCTTCTCCCTCTGCTGTTCTCTCTCTCTCTCGACAAAAAATAAAATCTTCTAAAAAAAAACAAAAAACAAAAAATTACATGAGTATCTACAAAACTACATAAACTGAACATTTTCCTTATGGTTTATGGTAGCTTATCTCCAAAGTGCCCACTTTCAACTCCTCCCTTCCTTGTACTTATATGCCATTGCCCCACCAGAAGGTGGAATCTATGGAGTCCTTTGAATCTGGACTGGCCACTGATTGCTTTGACCAAGTAAACATGCCAGAAGTGATACTTTGCCAGTTCTGGGTCTAATTTTTAAGAGGATCATCAGTTTCTGTTTCCTGTATCTTGAAACTCTTGCTCTGAGGGAAGCCAAGTGCCATGTAAGAACCCTTAATACTCTGGGACTTCTGTGCTGTAATGAAGCCATGTGGAGGGATTGTATGGAGAACCAGTGATAAGAGCCATACCCCAGGTGTTCCAGCTATCATAGCCCAGGTGCCGGACACATGAGATGATGAGCAACTGGGACATTCCAGGGTCCCAGCCATCCCAGCCATGTCTAGTGTTCATACCATCCAAGCTGAGGCTCTAAATATAATGGAGAAGACTGTCCTTGAATTATTGACCTATAGAATTGTGAGCATAGTAAAATGATTTTTTTAATGTTATGCAGCAGTTGGTAACTGGAAAAAAGCCCCCACCCACTTCCTATGAATCTGTTACTTCTTTAGCATCATTCTGCAACACTGATGTTACAACCTACAAGAGAAAAATCTCCCTCTGAAACCATAATTCATACAGTAAATATCATTGTAGTTTCTAGTTAAAAGAAAGCAAAAGAAAAGAAGAAAGTAAGTGCTCAAAACCCATTTTACTCCTCTTTTCTTCTATTCCATGTCTCACTCTATCATCTGTGAGGGTTTAACTCCCTTGCTTTGCCCATAAAATAAGCAATTAGATATTTTAGGTTTCTGCTATTGCACAGAATATCAATTCAAATCACTGTACTTAGTTTTTCCTGTCTAAATATATATCCAACAGTCTGGTTTGAATTAGAATAAAATCATCACTTCCTTCCAGGAAATTTGGTTCTTTTAATAAAATTCCAACAAGTTTGGGAAATTGTACAAATTCTCTTTTGACAACATCAATTATAAATATGTAGATGCTATTGGGATAAGTACAAGTTTTGAAGTCTTAAGGAGTGCTTTTACTACTTGCAAAGATATGACTTTTACAATACAGCCTTATTTGTGTATGACATATTATGTATGTGTGTGTTTTATACACAAGTATATATAAATTTTAGTGAGGAATAGTTATACGTTAATAAGCATATGGCATTATTTCAGTTACTTTACATTTGTTTAATGGTTAGGAAAAGATCACTGCATTAGAACACAGATGCTCTGGATTCTAGCTCACCATTCCGGCCTCTCTACCACATCCTCTACCTAATTCTCAGAAGACTGGCAACAACACTGTGAGTTGACTTTTATTTGTAAAATGTATTACTCTAATATAGTTTTACTGGTTTTTTCTTGCCATACTGCTTACACATTAACCAAATGGATTTATACAGCCTAATTCCTATTTCACAACATTTTTAATAAAAATTTAACATTTGAACATTACTTAAATAAAAATTGCTCTTATTTTAGTTCAGTTTTGTGGCAAAATTAGAAAATAGCTAGCTACTTCCCTCTTAATAATAACTTTACAATGTGAGGTACCAACAGTAACTCACTCTCTAAGTTGAAAGGGAATATTTCCCCTAAACATACTTAATTATTTAGCAATGATGTTCTTAAACTATCACGAAATCACACCATTTAGTGTGCAGAGAGCAACAAATGTTTTTTTCAAAGATTTTATTTATTTATTTGAGAGAGAGAGAGCGTGAGCAGTGGGGAGGGGCAGAGGGAGAGAGAGAAGCAGACATCCCACTGAGCAGGGAGCCCAATGAGGGACTAGATCCCAGGACCCTGAGATCATGACCTGAGCCAAAGGCAGACACTTAACTGACTGAGCCACCCAGGTGCCCCAAGAGAAATGTTTTATGATCTTTTTACATAAAGAAATATACATAGTATCCTTAATTATTCATAAATATAGTTCTATTTAGAGGAATAAAAGATTCTGTATGCAATTACTTGCCACTACCTTGAGAGGTCTTCAAAGTAAAGATGTCCAAGATACATGGTCACTTAAGTTTTTCCTTTAAAATTGCAAAATGGTTCTCAATTATTTGTACTCTGGTAGAACACAGAGCCTTCCCTAGCCAGCAGCCCAGTCCTAGAACATAATGAAGAACTGTCCTCAAGGGTCACCTGGGGCAGGGTTATAAAGCAAGAAAGGTCAGCCTCCTTGATCTTCTATCACACACCCTCTCATAACTTCTCCCTCAATCATTCTTTCACACTAAAGTGATCTGCAAAAGATTGAATGGAATCAGAGTTTTAGCTTTTGACATGGACTTTGTAAATATAGACTTTATAAATGCCTGGAATGATACTGTCTAAGTTATTGCTTACTCTATTGATATACGAGGCCAGCCTTGAGTTTGTGTCACAGATTTTTTTTTTTTAAGATTTTATTTATTTATTAGAGAGCGAGCGAGAAACAGCGTGAGAGGGGAGAGGGTCAGAGGGAGAAGCAGACCCCCTGCTGAGCCGGGAGCCTGATGTGGGACTCGATCCCAGGACCCTGGGATCATAACCTGAGCCGAAGGCAGTCGCTTAACCAACTGAGCCACCCAGGCGCCCCGTCACAGATTTTTTTTAACTTTTTATTTTGAAATGATTATAGACTCCCTGGAAGTTTCAAACAAAAAGTACAAAGAGTCCTTTGAACCTTTCACTCAGATTCACCAATGCTCCAAGATTTTGAAATTTCCCTTTTCCACTGTCCATATTAAAATACCAGAAGATAAGTGTATTCTTAATAAACATGACAAAGTTGCTCTCACATTTGTCTTCAAGGGCTGCAGGAAGACAGCTAATTATTAATTAGATTGCAAGTAGAATGATGCTAATATAGTCCTGGTGAACATACTTGTTTCCAGGCTGGCATGATATGGCATGCAAGTTGGCATGCAGTGTTATATGAACATATGGCAGGCAGAAGCTGCTGTTTCCTCCTAGGAAACAGCAATGGGAACGTCAGCTCCCACAGTATTGAAGACACACACCCCAAAACTCCTCAGTGCTGTTGAGGGCTTAGTGCACATGCCATTTCCCAGTCATCAGGATGGGGAAATAAACTCTTCCTGTGGTGTCATGCCAGCAACCGCAGGCGGGGCAAGTCTGTTTCCTCCAGAAGAGGAGGACAAAGAACCAGAAGTTCTCCCTGAAGCTGCTGTGTCAGAGTACAGTCTCAGGCTTTCTATTTGCAGTCATGAGATTTCATTATAAAGAAACTTCTCCCTGGGAAGACCTCAACCATTTGAACAGTGGAGCCCTTTGCCTCCAAGCAAGTATGTCCTTATAGACAGAAGGATCTGGAAGGATCTACCTCTTCATTTTATGATTAAAAAAACAGAAACATTCTAGGACTTGTCCAAACGTTCAGAGTCTGGATGAGTGTTTGAAGTTGTCAGAGTTTCTAGAATTCCACTGCTAAAGTGGTTCCTCCTGCATTATCAGTCTCTCCCCAAGTGTAATACTATTAATTCTGAAAATTTATCTAACTTTTACCTAAATCTCCCCCACTGAAATTCATTTTCTTCATTCTGTTCTCCATGGAAATAAACACATTTAGTATGTAATATGCTTGCACCTTCTTGAAGACTATTAGGAAGTTTCTCTCAGCTTTTCCTTAGTTAAAACACATAAATGAAGTTGCTTCAGGAAGAAGGTTGCAATTTAGGTCTATACTTTTGATTATTTATATCTACTCAAAGCATTCCTGTTTGCTTAAATATATAACCTGGATAATATGTGACTGAATTATCCCTGTTCTAGAAATTCTGCCATATAAAGATAATTTAATAAAACATGCTTTTTGTCCTTTAATGTACTTTTTATTTGAACAAACAGTTTGAAATTCATCATTTGGTGGAATATGTTATTCCAAAAACTTGACTGACTTAATATAATATTCTTCATTGAAAGAGTGAAGCCCTAATTACATTCTTAATAAATGTACACTTTCCTTCCTCTTGGTCCCTGCTTTCTGTTCCCAAATGAAGTGGTGACTCAATAATGCTAACAGAAAATAGGAAAAGAGGAATCTTCTGTGGTGTGATTATATCCTGAAAATAAAAACTCCTTGCCCTGGTTATTGGAAGAGTTTCCCAGGTGCCTTCAACCGAAAGACCTTTTTTAAAGTTCTTTCCCCATATGAAAGGATTCTTGAGTTTGGGAGTATAAAACTTTCAGCTTCCATAAGAACCTGGCTTCTAGAGGAGCAAGCACGCCAAACCGCAAGAGAGCACAGGACGTCAGGTGCCTGACATAGCAGTGCCATCATGCTGAGGGGCGAAAACCTGAACAGTCACAGCGACTGAAAAGCTTGGTTTCTTTTGTCTCTCTTCAGGCAATCCCGTGAATATTTGTTTTTTATTGCTGTGGCTGTTGTCGTTATTGGATGTTTCTATGTGCTTTGGTGCTCTTCCGGGGGGGGCAGAGTCCCCATCAGGAAGCATGCCAGACAGAGCAGAATGCCATTAGAAGGAGAGTGTGTCTGCTGTGAGTGGGCTGCCTCCATCGCGAGGGATTTTGCTCAGCAAGTGCTAATCATAATGGACTCCTTCACTAAATGACTTTGGGTGAGCAGGGCTTTGGCAGAGGTCCTGCAAGTCCCACACTCTGTTATAAGACTGAACACCCGGGTAATGGATGCTCCAGAAGTGGGGGTGTGAGGGCAGGTGGGTGGGAGAGAGTCATGTCTAAAAGGCATGGACAATAACACTGGAGAGGGAGAGTAGAGGAATGTGAGTTGTGACTGAGTTTGAACAGGCAAAAAGACCAAGCATGGACCCAACTAATTTAAAAGAATAAAGATAATTTTTACAAGGATTCTGATCATAACAATTCCAGAGGAGAGAAACAAACAACAAACAAACACATATAACACTTTAATAGGTGGGAGAAAAGTGCTCTAAAGAAAAATAAAGTGCGGTTAAATGAGTAGTACAGAGATTAGCATTATCTTGTAAAACTTAGTCGGGAAATGCCTCTCTGATATATGCCTCTCTGAGCTCAATCTGATGAGATGAGAGAGTAAGTAAGCCCTGCATATAACTGGAGGAAGCATCTCAGACAGAAGGAACAGTAAAATGCAAAGGTTCTCAAATAAGAAAGAGCTCAGTGTGTTCAAAGAACAGCAAGACACCTCTGTGGGTAAAGGGGAGTAAGCCAGAGGGAGGGGATAAGAGAGTCTTATAGGGAACAGTGGTCCCCATAATAATTTGAATAAGAGGGGTACCAGAGGAGGGTCTTGAACAGAGACTTGACCTGACCTGACCTAGTTTAAGAAAAAAAAAAAAAAAAACTCTGTTGCTGTCTGGTAAACACCCTAGGGGAGCAAGAATGGAAGGAGGAATACCAGTTTGGAGGTTTTTGAAGAAATCCAGAAGAGAAATGATGATGGGTTGGACTGAGGTTGGCAAAAGTGGAGTAAAATGGTCAGACTTGAACTATAATTTGAAGGTAAAGCAACAGGATTTGCTAATAAATTGGATACAGGGTTTAAGAAAAGAAGAATGAAGATGATTCCAGAGATTTTAACCCAAGCAAGTGGAAGGATGGGATTACATTTACTGAGATGTGGAAGACTAGGGGAGGAAAGAGTTTGGGAAGAAAATTAAGAAGTCTATTTTAGATATATTAAGTTTGAAATGTCAATTAGATATTCAAACAGAGAAGCTGAGTAGGCAATTAGATATATGAGTATGAAATTTAGACTTCAGAGAGGCTCTAGCAGTGGAATGTAGCAATGAGAAGGAAGTTGTGGCTGGAATCTCATCAGGCTAGAGATGGTCATCAAAGTCATGGAGCTCGAGGAGATCACCTAGGAAGTAGATGTAGATTAGAAAAAATTCAAGGGCTGAGTCCTCAAACAACCAGGCACTTAAAGAAAGGTGAAAATGGTCTATTAAAGGAGACTGAAAGGAAGTGGTCAGTGAGGTACGAAAAATTAGAAGAAAGCTGCTCCACTAAACAGAGAAAATATTTCAAAGAGCAGGGGTGAATAACTGTGCCAAATGCTGATGATAGATTAAGAAACATAAGGAATAAGAACTAAACTTGGTTTTGGCCATGTGAAGATCACTGTGAGCATGACAAAATCAGATATTTTGAAGTGGTGTGGATAACTCTTACTGGAATGGTGCAAAGACATGAAGGAAAATATCTATTAGAGATAGTGAGAACCGACAACTCCCATGTGTGGGAACTCCTTTGCTCCTCATGTTTAACAAGTCTGTCCTTCCATAATTTTCAGTGGGGGTTCCAGCTCTTCCTTGTATCCACTAATATAATTGGAAATTGTACTTTTGGTCACATCCAATTTCAGGCACTTGAATATTATTAGGATTGCTTAAAGCCTGGAAATGAATCCGTAACACTTCTATCCCCACCAACTTTCAGTCCATACCATTAGATCCAAAGATTTTAGGTTTGCCTCAGATATCCACTTGTCTCCAATGTATTAATAGCTTTTTGAAAAAAGAGAGGGAGGGGTGTCACCTGGAAATACTAGATTATAGATGGATAAATAGGTTTCTAAACTTTGGTCTTTTTCAGTGTTTTAATATGCTAATATCCTGTCAACTCTCCCAAAGGGGCATATAACAAGCTGTGCTTTTTAAATATTTTTAACATGATTTATTTATTAACATTTAGCATGATTTATTTTTCCAGAGAGCATTTTGTAGAGACAATATTTGAAGGGAAAAAATCTTTCATGATGCTGGTCTAGATATTTTTAGACACTTGGATGCCTATTTCTGTTCAAGACCTATGGACTCTGGACCTTAAATGACTTAAAATTATAAAAACACAATTGTATCACCTGGGTTCTACTTCATGACCCTGTATTTTTCTCCAAAGCTATATTCTTCAAAGTTGAACTTCTGAGTGATTATCTATTCCCCAGCTGATCCATATACAAACTTTTACCTCTAGTCCAGGACATAGGCACACTATATCCCTATCCTATCCCTACCTCTTCTCCTACATCACTGATACAAATTAATGTGAAAGTCATGATCATCTGAGCTTTTCCATTTCACTAATTCTTCAACTTTATTTTATATATATATAAATATATATATTATATATATATATATATTTTATATATATATATAGTTACTTGGAAAATATAGTGAACATAGTATAATGCAACTTGTAAAGATATACATTGCTTCCTAATGAAATAATAGAATCATGGAAGGTGTTTCAAAGGTCATTTGGTCTCACACTTAGCCAAAACAACACCTGAAGCATCCAAGGCAGATGGCTGCCTGGCCCAAGGGTGTCCAGCCAGACTGAATGCAGAAGCCAAAATTTACCAGTGTTATCAACAAAGGGCTATTTATATAGGCTATTTATTAATGTCTTTGTTAGGGAACCCTCAAAAGTCTCAGTGATGTCATTTTATCACTTTCAAAATGTATTTATTTATATCATATATCAATATGCTTAGTAATGCAATTCTTAACCTCTCCTTTTCATCTTCACTTCAATGCCTGCTGATATAATTCCAATAAGTGGCATATAGCCCTAAGGCTAAAGAGGATCCACCATTGGTTTTTATAAGACCACAGAAGTAATATCTAGAAAAGATGCAACAAAAATAATTTAAATGAGTGACTTGCTAGCTTTAAAGGATCTCTCTAAAACACTGCATCTTTTGCTTTTCCCACCCAATATTCCTAGCCAAGTAAAGAAAGTGTTTTAAATTAAAAAATAACCCTAAGTTTCAATTAATATAAATGACTTCTCCAAAGTCAAAGAGATAGTAGGTGCATCATGAGGATTTTAATTCAAGTTTTCTGGATGGAGTTGAGTATCCATTTCCTTCTTGTTAGGGGTTCTTTCCAGACCTTTTGTGTTGAAATGGTGCTCTTCCTTAGTCTCAATCACTGTTCATCAAAAATAGAAATCAGTTTGGGCGCCTGGGTGGCTCAGATGGTTAGGCGTCTGCCTTCGGCTCAGGTCATGATCCCGGAGTCCTGGGATCGAGTCCCACATCAGGCTCCCGGCTCGGCGGGGAGCCTGCTTCTCCCTCTGACCCTTTCCCCTCTCATGCTGTTTCTCTCTCTCTCGCTCTCTAAAAAATAAATAAAATCTTTAAAAAAAAATAGAAATCAGCTTTCTGTAATCCTGAATATGCTTTCTTAGTCCAGATGGTGGATGGTAGATGTTCATAAGCCAAAATTCAATATATACTATAATGTCCAAATTCATCCTACCATACCCTACGGAGGGTACAAGAATGGCCTAGTCAGGTGTCAATAAAGTGTTCATTTTGGGAATCTGGATATTCAGGAAGCTAATTTAAAACAGCACCATATTCCAGAAAGATGGCAACTGTGATGGCAGCATAGTTTTTGCATCTTCCAAAATCTCCACATCAAAACAGATGGTAAAACAAAAACCAAAGGACATTTACAACAAAACTAAATGACAGAGTATCCCAATTAACCTCAAAGTAAGTGGACAAGGACAAACCACCAACAGCTGCAAGATTTGTGTGTTACTGGCATCTGTGCAGAAGAGAGCAGAAGGAAATAATAGGATGTCTGATGGACTTCAGATTAAGATAACCCCCAAATACCAAACAGGTATTCACTGGAAAGTGCAATGAGTACCAACTGACAGAGCATCTAAAACTACAAAGGGTTTTGCCCAATCCAATAGAGGATGAAATTAATAAGCCTGCAGTAAGGCATAAAGTATCTGTTGCACCCTGGGCCCTATGAACTCTCAAAAGTGACCCGTTAGGGTCTCTTTCCAAGATAAGTCCCTGTACTGAGAAGAAATTTCTGGGAGTGGAATAAAAAATGAGAACAGGGATATCTGATGTAAATGTATGGATGTAAGGCAAAGAGAGAAACAAAGCCAGGATAACATCTCTGTAGACAGTGAAAGCATGCCACAAAAACATGCTCAAATATAAAGAGTAGCAGCATACATTCCAAAATTAGCTAAAAGCCATTAATAAAATGATATATTAAATAACAGCACAATAACAGCACTATTAGAAAAGCTCAGAAATGATGTGACAGACTTCAAAGAATTAGAAATAAAAAATTTTTAGAAATGAAGATCAAACTAGAAGTAACACAAAAGTATATAAACACAACAAAAAATGGCTTAAGAGAAATGTAAACTAAAAAGAGGGAAAAGTCAGAATCAAAAAGAAATGAAAAAAGAGATAAAAAGGTCTTGAAAGTGGCACATATTGAAGATATGCAAAGAAGATCTATGCATATTAATCTATGTAGATTAATGCAAAGGTATAGGTAATAAGAGGCTTAAAGAAGAAAACCAAACAAGGGAACTAAATATTAAACTAAAAAAAACTAAAAGCAAAATTCAAGAAAACTTCTCTAAAATAATTTTTAAAATTTGAAACTATACACTGAAACATCACACTCTATATCCAAGAATACTGATACAGAATGATCTATACCATATATACAGATTGATCAAAATACATATATAAATAAAGATTATATCTATTTATTATATGTATTTATATTTATAGATAATATAAATATTACACATACAAAACATCCTTTGCACAGCTAGAAAAAAAGAACAAGTGACATATAGAGAACAAAATTTAACTATGATCATATTTTCTTACAGCAACACTGAATGCCAAAAATAAAAGGAAGGAGTAACAAAGATTCTCAAGGAAAGAAAATGTGAGCTGAGAATTTCACTTCCAGAAAAGCTTACTTCCAAAGAGAAAGAGCATGGAATATTTGTCAGAAACATTCAAGTACTCATAAAATATTGTTCCCAGGACTCTACCTGAGGAATCTTCTGGAAAACAAAGCTTCATTTAGACAACCAAAATGACTAGAGAAACAGCACAAACACTTTTGAGCATTAAATATACAGTTACTAGCAGAATGAAGATTAAATAAGTAAAAGAAAGAGTATATATGGTAATGAATATATGTTCTGTCAATATAGAAATAGTAAAACATGGGGCAAAATGGGAGGGAATATGCAAAAGAAATTTTAACTCTTTTAAATAATTACAGTAGGATAATAGGAATAGTACTGTTTTCTGAAACTGCCATGTATATAGAGTTGAATAAAGCAAATCAGTAATTTTTGGATATTCTATCTCTATCTTCCCCTGTGAACTTGAAAATTATGATTGGAAAGAAGCATCTCCTTATAAAATTACTCCAGCTAATTTACAAACATAAAGGAGTTAAAACTGTGCAATCTAATATGATAGTTCACAGTCACATGTCTGTAGAGCACAGGAAATTTGGCTAGTACAAATTAAAATGTGATATAAATGTAAAATACATAACAGATTTCAAAGATTTAGTACAAAAAAAGAGAATGTAAAATATCTCAATGATTTTTATATTGAATACATGTTGAAATGATAATTTTATATATTGTGTTTAAAATATCAAAATTAATTTTAAAAGTTCCTTTTAACTTTTTTGACATGGCCACGAGAATATTTATAATTACATATGTCATTCACTTCGGTGGATCACATCATTTCTATTGGATGACACCAAATTAGAATATCACCATTTTGGCATCCTCAGACTTAAAGGATCTAGTCACAAACATCAACAGCTGCTAACATAAAGACAGAATGAAGTTCAGACATTACATGTCCCCTGATGAAAGAATACAACATCATTTGTTGTCTTGCCAAAGAGATGCAACCAGAGTCTGGTCAAATCCTTAAATCCAGACACCTGTTTTCAGGAAATTCAGAGAACAGAGGAATATGTTGAACTGAACTATGAGTGACCTGGTGCTCATAGTCGTAAGTGCAACACTGAGGAGTATGAGGAACATTTCTACCCCTCAACCCATTTTCCAGACAAGAGAAATTACTGTAGTTCTAAAAGTACACAAGCAATACAAGAAAGTGTAATAAAAATAGAAGAGAAAATGAATTACAAAAATATTTGATTATTCCAAAATAAGGCAAAAAAGAGGAATAAGAAACAACAGCTGGGACAAATTGAAAGTAAATAGCAAGATGATAGAAATAAACCAACTACCAATAATACATTAAATATAAATGAACTAGGGACTCCTGGGTGGCTCAGTCGTTAAGCATCTGCCTTCGGCTCACGTCAGGATCCCAGGGTCCTGGGTTCAATTCCCGCCTCGGGCTCCCTGCTCAGTGGGGAGCCTGCTTCTCCCTCTGCCTGCTGCCCCCCCTGCTTGTGCTCTCTCTCTCTCTGTCAAATAAATAAAATCTTTAAAATATTTTTAAACATAAATGAACTAAACACTTCAAATAAAAGACTAACATTGTCTTTTAAATGCAGTTTACAAGAGACAGTCTTTTTTAGAACTTTTTTCAGATTGAGAAATACAGTTGAGCCTTGAACAACATGAGTTCGAACTGTATGGGTCCCCTTAAATATGGATTTTTGAAATAAATACAGTACAGACTGTAATTGTATCTTACCATATTATTTTAATAACATTTTCTTTTCTCTAGCCTAGTAGGTTAACATCAATCATCTCACATAGATAAAATAAGGAGAAAAGAAAAAAACTCTCTTTGTGATCAGAAGTCTTCAAATATATTCTCTTAAGTTTTCTACATATCATATAGCAGTGTTATACTCATCATATTGTACACTACATCTCTAGTATACTTATTTTATCTTATAACTGGAAGTTTGTACCTTTTAAATACCTTCCTCCAATTTCCCCTTCCCCCACCTCATACTTTTGATAACTATAAATCCTATCTCTTTTCCTGTGAGTTTTATCCATCAAAAGATGTATATAAAAATTTTCAAAGCAGCTCTATTCATAATAGCCAAAAATGGAAAACAACACAAACATCCATCAACAACAGAATACATTGTTTTAACACATGCTCGTCTCATGCCCTTTTCCAATCACTACCATCCCCAATTGTGATCACTATTATGACTTCTAACTGTATAGATTAGTTCCCTCTGTTTTTGAAATTTATATAAACAGAACTATATAGCATGTACTATTTTGTATCTGTCTTTCACTCTGCATTTTGTTTGGGAGATTCTTCCATGTTATTGTGTACAATTGCAGTTTATTATACTTTCTGTATAGCATTTCATTATGTGAATACATCACACATATTTGTCCATTTGACAGTCAATAAACATTTGGAGAGTTTACAATTTTAGAGTATTACAAATAATGCTTCTATAGACCATAATTGTATGTCTTTAGGTGCCTATATATGCATTTCTGTTGAGTATGCCCTTAAGAGTGGCATTCTTGGGTCATGGGGTATGAAGGTGTATATTCAACTTTAGTAAATAATTGCCAAATAGCTTTCCAAAGTATCTGAAATTTATCCTCCCACCAGCAGTATATGAGGGTTCTTGTCACTCCATATCTTCAAAAACACCTTTTTGTTTTATCCAAAATGGTATTGTATTGTGAATTTAATTTGCATTTCTTGATGAAAATCAAGTTGAGCACCTTTTCATGTTTATTGGTCTGTGGATATCCTCAGTGAAGTGCCTGTCAAAGTCTTTTCTCATTTTTCTACGAGGTTATCTGCCTTTTTTCCCATTAATTTTAGTCTTTTTTCTTTGTTGGGTATAGGTTTTGAGATTATTTTATCCCATTCTGTGGCTTACATTTTCTCTCTTAAAGATATCTTTTGATGAACAGTAGTACTTAACTTAATACAGTGTTTTGTTCATTTGTTTAAAAAAGCTTTTCTTAACTCATGATCTTTCTGGTCTTCCTTTTATCTGAGTTTCCCACCTCCCAAAATTGTTCAAATTAAATGTGATAAAGGATATAGAAGTGCTTTCTAAATAGTTAAGCTGTTATCATTGGATGCTGTAATTTTTTAAAAGATTTTATTTATTTATTTGTCAGAGAGAGAGAGAGAGCACAAGCAGGGGGAGTGGCAGGCAGAGGGAGAGGGAGAAGCAGACTCCCTGCTGAGCAAGGAGCCCAATGCAGGACTCGATCCCAGGACCCTGGGATCATGACCTGAGCTGAAGGTAGACGCTTAACCAGCTGAGCCACACAAGTGTCCCTGAATGCTGTAATTAACAACAAATATGCTTAATGAACTTTAGAATCACATAGACCATAATTAACATCTCACCTCTGCTACTTATTATCTGAGTGAATTTAGGCAAGTGATTTCTTCCTTAGTCCTCAGTTTCCTAATCAGTGAAATAATAATAGTATCTAACTAATAGGGTTATTCTGAAGATTAAATTAGGCAGGGGATGTAAAGTACTTTACATGGCAGCTGGCCAAGGTAGATTAAAGGTCAGTTATTATTTTCTCATAACTTTGATCGAACTATAGGTGAATAAGAGAAGATGAAGCCCAAAATTGATTCCTAGTAACAGTAAAAAACAGTGAATTATTTTTGTGCCAAGAATACGTACTTTCATTTTTATTATTGATACTGATCACCTCTTTTCTTTGTTTCTCCATAGTTTTCCACTGAAATTAAAACAAAATTATTAATCAAAACATAAAACTAAAAATAGTGGAAATTTTTATTTTCAGATGTTATGAAATGGAATTTTTACACAAAACAACCTTAAATTCAATTCCAACTTCAAAAAACACTGTAGTTCAACCCAGCTTGTTCTATCTTCTCTACAAAGTTGACTTATTTAAATAGGTCCTTTTATTTTCTCTGTTGAGTCACTTTACAGAGCCTTGACTTTGAAATAAGACACGTGTGGGTTTGATTTCCAGTTCTTCCATTCACACTTTAGTTTCCTTATCTGTCAAATAGGGGAAAAACTCCTATGCTCAGATTCATCATTTCAGAATTGAGGTAGTACATATAAAGAACCTAGTATGGAGCCCCTGGCTGGTGCAGTTGTTTGCACATCTGACTTAGTTTCAGTTTGGGCCCTGATCTCAGGGTCTTGAGGTTGGGCCACACACGGGCTCCGCACTGAGCACGGAGTCTGCTGAAGTTTCTCCCTCTCTTTCTGCCCCTCCCCTCACTTGCCCTCTCTCTAAAATAAGTAAATAAATCTTTAAAACAAAACAAAACACAACAAAAACCTGGTATGATACCTGGCAATAGCAAGTATATAATGAGCAGTAACTATTAGTCTGGTGGATCCCAAACCATGAATCTCTCAAACTTCAAAGCAGTTCCAAGTGCAGCATTCTGATTATAGTTGGTTCCTGGTCAACAGTAATTGATTCTGAAAAATATTTTCCATTAAATCAATTGCCAAACATTATGGTTTGGCAAACCATATGGTTAGAGTTTTGAAGTTAGATGTTTGGGTTTGAGTATCAGCTCTGCCCTTTGTTAGCTGTGTAACCTTCCTTAATTTCTCCATGCCTCAGTTTCCTTACGTGTAAAATGCTGATAATAATACTGACTTAAGAAATTACCTCAAGTTAATATTTGTAAAGCAATTATTATAGTGTCTGCCATATAATAAGCTCTATAGAAATGTTTGACTAAAAATAAATAGTATATATGTCACTTGGAAATACCTTTTCTTTATCAGTTTGTTCCTTCTAAGGAAAAGGTCAAAGCCTTTAAAATATTTCTTTAAAGTACCATTAACTCTAAAATGGGGTTATGTATCTCACTCATAAATTAATTCACTTAGCAAACATTTATTGAATACTTGATATTTTCCAGGCCCTATGGTATCTCTCAAGGGAACTATGACATGTAGACAAATTTTTATAATATGATAATTGCTATGTGCCACAAACTAGATTAAGCCATCATATTAAGCTCTTTAGACCTTTCCATTTTAATTTTCACTCCTAAATGGTGCTAGGGATAACTTAACTTACAAGAAGAGTTTAACAACTACAAAAGAAAACCAACATATTTGTATTGGCCCTGAGAGTATAAAAGTAACTGAAGAAATAGTTGAAAGCATCCTTCATAGGTATGAACATGTTTTGTTCCTCTTTATAGATTATGACAAGCTGCAAGGGACCCCTTTGTGATGGACAGCAGATAGATATACAGAAATACTTCCCTCTTGAAAGATGTCTGTACAATCTAAAACAATTAATCTTGCCAGAGTCAGTCAGCTCTAATGGTGCTGTGGGGCATGGGCCATTCATCAAAACCCACCAATCCATCACACAAGACCAGACACACTGCTTGGCAGGTCTGCCACACCTGCCACATGCCTAGATGCCTGGGAATCTGTGTAAGGAAGAGCAAACCCTGAGAAGTTATTTATGTTTGTCTTAAAAGAGCAAATCTGAAGCTATTCATATACAATGCTATTGATTCTAATGAAGATGTCAACAAAAACTACCTCCTCTCCCAACACAAAGCTCATTTGTTTTGACAAATAAAAGTCTGACAATATATCCTCCTCTCAAACTCAGAAGTCTAGGCATGACAGATCATTCTTGTCAGCATATGCACATTTTCTAATATCTCTCATTAAAAAAAATAAAATCCTTATTAAAGCTGACATCCCCTATAGCTACCGTCCCATTTCTCTGACCCCTATTTTTAAAGATGTTTCTTCATTTCCCAGTTCTTCTTGAATATTCTCTAGTCAGACTTTCATTACTTCATTGAAATTACTTATGTCAGTGTCACCAACAACATACCTCTTGCCATGCTCAATAACTAAACTTTAGCTCTTCCTTTCTCAAACATTTTCTTCACTTTGCTTCTAGAAAACCACTGGTTTTTCTCCCACTCCATTGAACACTCCTTCCAAATCTCCTTTGCTGGTTTCTCTTCTTCTTTTTAACTGCTAAACATTGATGTGCTCCAGAACTTAGTCCTCAGTCTCTTTTCTCTATACCTCCTCCATAGGGGATCTCATCCTGTCCAATGGCTTTAAATACCATTAACATGCAACAGATTCCACAATTTGATAACTCCATTCTGTAACCTCTCCCAAATTCTGTATTTTTATATTCACTGCCTGGTTGATGATTCTACTTGAATGCCTAAGAAGTATCCAAGCTTAAAACATCTAAACTATTGGTTGCCCCCACAAAACATGATTACCTCCTAGCTTTTCCCATCTCGTTAAACGTGATGTACATGGCCACTCACATCCAAAACCTTGCAGTCACTTTTGACCCCTCTTTTATCCTCACTATAGTCCCTATGCAATCAACCAAAAGTGCTGTAGACTTTAACTTCAAAAAATATATCCCAAGTGTGCTGTAGACTTTAACTTCAAAAAATATATCCCAAGCCTGACTACTTCTTACCACATCCATTGTGACTGCCTTCATCCCAACTATCATCATGTTTCACTTTGACAACTTCAAGAGCCCCTGACTGGTTTCCTTGCATTCTCTCTTGCTCTTCTTCAATTTATTCTTCAATATACTTTTAAAAAATATATGTCATCTCTTTCCCTTGCTTAACATACTTTAATGGTTACCTACTGTGCTAGAATCAATTCCAAATTCTTCACCACAGCCTTCAAGGCCTTGTGTGACCTGGCCCGTCTGTCTCTTTAACATCTCTTTCCATTTTTCCCACACCTTTTCAGCCTTGCTGGCCTTCTTCCTGATCCTCAAATGTTCTTCTGCCCTAGAACACTGTGGGGGTTTTTGTGTTTTCCTTAGACACATTTTTTTCATAGCAGCAATGTGGATCTTTTCACCTCATTTTATTTAATTATCTGATCAAATTTCACTTTTTAGAAGATCTCACTTTTCTTCCTTCTATCATTCTCTACGCCATTATCATGCTCTATTTTTCTTTATAGCTTTTACCTGCAATTTATATTACATTTCTATATGTATTTAATTTTTTATTATCTATCTCCCTAATAGAATGTATGTTCCATGAAGACAAGTATTTAATCTCTTTTATTCACCTTTATTTCCTCAGTTCTAAAACAGTGCCCAGTGCATTTTAGGTGCTCAATAAAAAATACTGAATGAGTATATTTTTAAAATTAAAGAATTGGAATAAATAATCTAGTAATAAGTTGTATTCTTTCAGATCCTTTGGTTCCAAGTCATTAAGCATTGTCTCTTATCAGAACTACTATTGGGCTTTAATTTCTCATAAAGTGGATGTTTGGGAGAATATGGGTAAATGAGGAAGGAACTGGGGGTGAATGGGTTGTGAGGAAGCCACTCCAGGGAAAACTGGGATGCAAGATGTGGGGAGGGGTATAAAATTCTCTGAAATTCAGTGGTGATAGAACACATCTAGGAAAAATAAGGGGCTTCCAAGTGAACAATCAAATGTTTATGATACAGAACTAGTAATGATCTTCCTTGTATATAGCTTTCTAAACCAGATAAACACACCATCCTCCCCTGGACCAATGAAGATGAGCTATCAAAATATCTATGAATAGTTGCAATAATCAAACCAAACCCCTCCAGTCCTGAGCTTTTTCACAATCTGTTGTTTATTGCTTTCTAAACCATACCCACCTCTGAACTTCTAGTTTTAGAACCAGAGCCTCAAATCTTACTTTTGCAGCATCACAGTTGGTGTTTGAATGCCCCACTACCACCTCACACCCCTGACTTGACCTATGATTCTAGACCTCTGGAGCCCATGACTTTGTGGGAGTCTTCTCTGCTTCAAGAAACCAAAACTGGGCCCTAGTCACTAAGGTGGCACTCACTGGGCCAGCCATGATTGTTTTGAGAGAGAGAAATTCTGACACATTGGGGAGGGTGGGGAACAAATTTCTAGATCAAACAAACTTAATTCTAAGTGAAACTCTATAATGAGTTTATAAACCAATGATCAGTAGATTTTGTCACATTCAAGGTCTTTTTGCATTCTTTACACATATACTAATTAATTAAGTGAAATAATGTATGTTAAGTGTTTAGTTCACTATTTAGCACATGCTGTGATGATTAGTACACTTTAGTAAACTGCCTTAGGAACAGAAGTAAGCAGGTTCAATTGATGAATTTAATCACATTTTTTGAAGTGTGTTAAATAAGTCTGTATTAAAGATCTAATTACTACTTACTTTTCATAAATGAATTACTCTCTTTTTTTCCTGAAGGTATCACTAGATTTTTCTTTTTAAATGCCTTTTTAGCTTAAATACTTAATTATATTATTTTTTGAAGATCTAATTGATTTTAGTAAATGATTCATGAACTGAGCAGTATCCAATTGAGCTAGTAGAGGGGAGATCTAAGGAGTTGTACAAAATGAAAGGTTTTTTTTTTATTTGCTCAGTATTTACTATTTATCAAATATTTTATCTTTTGTTGTTCTTTCAAGTTTTTATTTAAATTCTAGTTAGTTATAACATATAGGGTAATATTGGAGTAGAATTACTGATTCATCAGTTGCATATAACACCCAGTGCTCATTACATCAAGTGCCCTCCTTAATACCCATTTAGCTCATCCCCTGCCCACCTCCCTCCATCAACAGTTTGTTTTCTATAGCTAAGAATCTCTTACGGTTTGCTTCCCCTTCTTTTTTCCCCCTTCCCTTATGTTCATCTGTTTTGTTTCTTAAATTCCACATATGAGTGAAATCATATGTTATTTGTCTTTCTCTGATTGACTTATTTCACTTAGCATAATTTGTCTTTCTCTGATTCACTTATTTCACTTAGCATAATACACTCTAACTCCATCCACGTCATTGCAAATGGCAAGATTTCATCCTTTTGATGGCTAAGTAATATTCCATTGCATACACACACACACACACACACACACACAGACACCACATCTTCTTTATCCATTCATCAGTCAGTGGACATTTGGGCTCTTTCCATAATTTGGCTATTGTTGATAATGCTGCTATGGACATTGGGGTACATGTACTGCTTTGAATCAGTGTTTCTATATCCTTTGGGTAAATATCTAGTAGTGCAATTGCTGGGTTGTAGGGTATGAAAAGTTTTTATAGGAAGGAGGGTGGGGCAAGAAAGTTGTTAGTAAAAGAAAAGATTGTTCCAAGCAAGGTCGTCTTCCCTTAGGTGGAAGGGCAAGGGGTCTTATTAGGTAGATTACCTCATTTTCCCTTGGGGGGTGAGGAGGGCCCATGTGACAGATTACCTCATTGGTGTTGATCACTTAATTATATTTTAAAAGATTCTTCTAAATTAATATTTAGAGCATTTCTATTAAGAAACTGCTTAAGTTCTCTTTCAGGAGCTACAACAGAATGTTTAAATGGAGTCATAAAATGATTAACTTTTAAATTTTATCTTGGAAACATATCATACTAAGGGGAACATTAACATTATCCCAACTTCAATACACCAAATATTGCTTTACTAAGAATTAGATAATAGATAAATACTAAGTGTAAAAGATAACAGGCAATGTGCTCAATGAAAAGTTAGGAAATACATCTGCCATTCGTTCAACAGACATACACTGATGTCTCGTGGTTTAATACTACTGGAAGTAGCCTAATGAAGCAGGACTGGTGGGATATCAGTGAATTTGCCTCACAGAGAACACGTAAGATGCAAGCAATGCAGTGGTAAACAGGACAGAAAATATATTTGCTCTTATGGAGCTTACAGATAATGATGGGGGAAAGGTCAGAGAACATGCAATTAAAAAAATTAACAAAAAATGAATGAGATCATTTGAAAGATTAAATTATTTTCCAATTACTTATTCAAGCTTTATTGGTGTAGTGTTTTTGTGAGGGGGAAGGACATGAATCCCATATTTCCTTAGTTTCCTTTTTGCTAAAACTGACAATTTTGTCAAGATCTTTTTAAGATAACTGAGTAGAGGGAGCACCATCTCCATGATTTCTTCACCTTATTTGAGGCTTCTCTAGGTATTAATAACTATCAAGGCAGCCATTTTCCAACTAAGACCATGATATGAAAGTCAAGGAGGGGTCCTAAGTCTTCCAGAACCTGAGAACATCTTTCTTAGTGGGTTGTGCTCCAGGGTTTTCTCTCAACTACTTAAACATCTGAAAGAGTCCTGCATTGATCTCAGACCACTACTCTGAGATTTTCAATTTGATCCAGTCCCATAAAATGGCTTGGGTAAACTAAAAAAAGCATTTGACCCCTGAGGTTGGTTTATGACTAGAGGGATCCCTTCTTTGAGTAGGTCCACTAAACAGTGGGATTACTTAAGCTAGTGAAAGCCTAATTCTTATCTATAATTAGAAGTGGTTCAAGGGAACTCTAATCTTTTCTCCATCCTGGAAACCATCACACAGGTCAGTGGTGACCTATCCTCCTGGCTCCTATGAAATGAATACTCTAATTACCATGTAGTCAATAGTTCTACTACATCCCTGACATATGCTTTGTATTCCAGAGTAAGATTCAAGCCCCAACGTGGAGAACATCCACTGAGATATTTAGAATAAAATCTCCTATGCATAACAATTTCTTTCAAAGAGAAAGAAATCTCACACAAGATTTCTTTCAAATTTCATAGATAGGTAGTAATTATATCAATTACTATAGACTGAGGCAGAAAACTCTATTACTAGTATTCAAAGTAACTTGAAGAGGGAAAGTTTAATACAAAGATTTTAAACATAATTTACTATAGTGGGATAAAAAAGAATGCTGAAGAATACTCTAGGGCTGAGGGAATATACCCAAAGAAGGAATATATTTGGAAGAGGATCCTCTAACTCCAGAACTCACTGGAGAATGTATTGTTAGAAACCACTGAATGGCAGAGAGGTTCACTGAGTTTCCCCAGGCCAGATTGATCCATAATTGCTGGGTAATCAAGAAATACTCCTTTAGAGCACAAGGAAGCTGAAGTTGATGGATAGGGAATTGTAGCTAGAACTGTCAAGCCAGAAATACCTTCCAGGTGCAGGGGAGCTGAGGCTAGCAGGCAGGGCACTATAGTTGGAACTAACAAGCTGGAAATACCCCTCCCAAAGCACAGGTGGACCACTGCTGTGAAGCTGACTACTGGAGGATCTACAAAACTCACTAGGAATCCACTCACGGGGATGCCTATAAAACTTGACAGGAAGGGGCACCTGGGTGGCTCAGTCGGTTAAGCGTCCGACTCTTGATTTTGGCTCAGATCATGATCTTAAGGTCGTGAGATCAAGCCCTATGCCTGGCTTCACACTGGACATGGAGCCTGCTTAAGATTCCCTCTCTCCCTCTCCCTCTGTCCCTCTGCCCCCTCTAAAACAAAACAAACAAACAAACAAAAACTTGATAGGAAGCCATCCACAAGATTGCCAATGAAACTTAATGGGAATAAGTACCACTAGACATCTCCCACATGTATCACTGACAGCCAGGCCTGAGGAGCAAGAAAAAGCATCTGGGAGCGCACTGGAACCAGGGAAGGAATCTCCTTCTATTGCAAAGTCCCTCTAGTGCCCTCTACTGACAAACTTTAACATCATGTTTAATGCAAAAGTGAAATGCTTTTAGGGTCCATCTAAACTATTGCAAAGCAGGCAATGAATGGTAGATTTGGAGTTGGGAAGCAATAAAGTGATAATATCACAGGCCATCAGACCATGTCTTTGGCTACTTGGTTTCCATATGTACCCTTCTAATATATTTGAAAGTCCATACAACAGCTCTATATTTCCACCTAGCAAAATTCAGCTATCCTACTTACAAGTGATGAAGTTCGTACCCTTTCCCCAAAATGAGGAGAGACATAATCCTAGCAGTCATTGTATCCATTGCTGGCTATATCAGTAATTCCTCAAGTTCTGTCATAATTCAAACTGAATATGCCATTACCTAAAGACTAGATTGTAAAGTTAACTTCTACGAACCAGTATATAAAATTAAATAAGAAGAAAGAGGAAAATCGTTAGTATATTTAAATATTACAAGTAAAGGGAATATATAAAACTACTGTGGTCCTTGTTTCTGCATTTGGCCATTAGGCTACAGTTGATGTCTATGACTTCTTTCACTATCCATTCCATATTTGTCTTGCCCTCAGCCAGAACCTTAGCTGGTTAGGGTTCTTTAGCTGGTAGAGTCATCCAAACTTTTATTCCCAAAGGATCTGAGTCCTCAATATCCCTGCCTCTTTGTGATTCCTATATTTTTCCAATGAATTTTACTACTGAACACAAAAGTATTATGAGGCACCCCAGAGAATCCACTGGATTCTAGACATTGTTCTCCTTACCCCTACTGTGTAGTAGCAACCCAATTTCCTCTTGATAATTGGAATCAATCAGGGGCGCCTGGGTGGCTCAGTCGGTTAAGCAGCTGCCGTTGGCTCAGGTCATGATCCCAAGATCCTGGGATCGAGTCCCACATCAGGCTCCCTGCTCAGTGGAGAGTCTGCTTCTCCCTCTCCGTCTGCCTGCCTCTCTGCTTACTTGTGTTCTCTCTCTATCTCTCTGTCAAATAAATAAATTTAAAAAAAATCTAAAAAAAAAATAATAATGAGATAATTGGAATCAATCAGCTCAACAAGAAAAGTAGCCCCCATTTTGCTTTTGACCTATTTTTTCAGTGGAATAAGAAGCACAAAATGACAAGGGGGAAGTCTCTTCTTCCAATTCAATGGAATCATCACTATGCCTCCAAATGGAAGCATTCTCCACCCCTGACTTCTTGCCTCCCACCCCCTTAGGACTAAGATCTACAAAGGAGACAGCTCAAACTTTCAGGGACAGGAAGCAAAACTTCTGTGAGTAGGTTATTATGTGCTATTTTGAGAAGAGCACTGCAAATCCACCCCTTGCTTCCCATACCCATGTATTCTGGCTATAGAAGAAACACCCTCATATAATGATCTCTGATTCAACATATATACTGCATCCTGTAAAAAGAGAACCCCATCCTTTCAGGGTAGTGTCTCCCAACTTATATCGTAACTGACTGTTCTAGTAAGCCATTTCACCTTTTAGTTAGGCCAGCCACTTCTGAGTAATGGAGGATGTGGTATAATTCCATCAGCATGAGCCCATTGCTACATTTCTTTTGCTTTCAAATGAGTCCTTTAACCAGACGTAACCTTGATATAATACCATGAAGACATCAAGTCATTCTGTTAGTCCAACATTGGCAGAAGAAAAGCAAGTCTATATCCAAAATATGTCTATTCCAAGAGACAAATCTATTCATCCTTCATGATGAAAGACATCCAATGTAATTAATCTGCTATCAAGGGTCCAACTAGAAACCATGAGAACTGGTACCATATCAAGGGTTCAGTATTGGTCTCTGTTGTCAGAGAGTAGGCACCCAGCTGTAGTATCAACCAGGTCAGCCCTAGTAAGGGTACACCATGATGTTAAGCCCATGCATAGCCTCCATCTCTGGTAACACGGCTACTTTTTTCATGAACCCATTAAACAAGGCACCTAGGTGGCTCAATTTGTTGAGCATCTGACTCTTGATTTCAGCTCAGGCGAGCTCGAGCCTAACATTGGACTCTCCACACTGGGCATGGAGCCTACTTAAAAAAATAAAATAAAAAATTTTTTAAATTAAAAAAAAACAAGCAGTGGGGTAGCGGAGAAAATAAGCTGACTGACCTCTAGAGAACATGTCATCTTATCCACCTGGCTATTAAGATGGATGCCCTTTGGTGGATATTAACACTGGAAGCAAATACCTTCATAGTTTGTTCCCATTTTAAGAAGTGTGTTAGACTTCCTTATTACCAGTCTTCCTTTCCCATAGCTTGTAAAGTCCTGATCATCTAGCCAAACAATTAACAACTGAATCACTGTATTTTATTTCAGGCTATCTCTCACTCAGAACATAGTAGACAACCAAAATAGTTAAGTTCATGAAATGTTAATGATGCATACAAACTGAATTTCTATAAAGCAAATAACATTCCATACTGAATACAGCTAGGAGACTTCCTAGATTCATTTAGTCCTAACTGACCCCGAGGCCTTGTCTACTTTATCAATAGAATCCTGGCAGCTGCCGTTGTCACTTTTCACTTAATACAATTCTCTTAATCTTTCCCACAATGAGGTCTGGACTTAGACACACCTGTAAGCTCCTGTCAGGGGAAAAAGCACAGCAATTTACCTCTTCCAGTGTCCAATTCAACCAGATCACACTATGAGATGTATGACCTGGATTTCCCCAGCAGATGCCCAAATGGCCAGGTAACACAACCCAGAAGTATAATGGCATTAGTGTCCATGGCAAGAATTTTGACCAAGAGGGATATAGGAACAAGTAGGAACTGACAAACAAACCTATTTCTTTCCTCCTCCTGATGATTATTCTAAGGCACAGGAATTCCAGACATCATCTCAGGAGACATTCCTTACAACTGAGCAGCTGGCCATGTTTTCTGTGAATCTGTAATTGAGTAGTTAACAAATTATTTTTATCTGCTTTCCCCCAGTCTCATTTCCCATTTTCCTTCACTCTTATTACCTGGGATTGTACTCCCGAGTAAAGCATTAGCACATCAGCTTTGTCTCAAGCTCTGTTTTCTAGGTAAAGTGGGCTAATATCCATCATAATACTGTTAAGGGATTTTTTAAAGGGAAATCCTGATGAGTCTTTTGTAATGTTCTTAATGTATCTTCCCCTTTTCTCTGTTTGTTGTATTGAAGTTCCATAAATCAATTTTATTTAATGTATGGTCATCCAAGTTACTTTGGAATCTCATTCCATAATTTATTTCAAGTTTTAAGTTACAATAATTTTTAAATTATAGCATACCTTTCCATCTGAGGTTTAGTGCGCTATAAGAAGAGGAAGGAATTCAGAAAATCTCAGTTAAATAACATGGATTATCATATTTTTTTTTTTTTACTCAGAAAACTGAGTTTAACAGCCAAAATAATGGCTTTTATGGCATTTAACAACTACTCTTCATCAGTATTCCCAGTGGCTTTACCCACTGGTATTTATTGGATGGCTAAAGACAATGCTGAAATTGTGCTTCTTTTGGCCAACAAGTGGAAAATCCAGATGCCAAGGTGAACAAAGATTTGTTCTTTGGTAGTAGCTATAGCAGCTGTCTATTTGGCATATTCCTTAGAAAGATTTGAAGTTGCCTGGGATACAGACTTCATAAAGTATGATTCTGTAGAGTCTTTAAAAATGTTCATTTTTTTTAAGAATAAAGCCCATATAGACATTAAATTGACAATATAGCTTCTATCCAACATATATATGATAAACTGATTTGCTGATCTGTGGAAACATGGCATATAATAAATAATCCAAATTATAGCACTAATGAACTACACATATTTTGTTATGATGAGGAAAATGAGACCTATATATGAAATTTAGAAGTAAAGATTTGAGAATCACCCTTGAACCAGCTTTTATGCAATGCTTAGACCTAAGTTTCTGTTTTCACTAATCTTCAATGATTGTAAAACTTCCCTCAGTAATCGCTAGTAGTTTAACAAGCAAATAGAAATCAAAGTAAACCAATCTTAGCTAAAATATATTACCAAACACTGTCAAAATGAAGAGGATTGTCTACTTAAGTGATAGGTGATAATGTTTTAATCATTGATTACTAAACTCAAAATGGGTGAATTATAAATTATATATATATATAATTCATAAAGTATATGGTATATGGTATATATGTGTGTATATATATTATATGGTATATAGTATATAGTATGTAAAATATACCTCAATACAGCTGTTTTTTAGAAAAGAAAAAAATTACAGGTGATTGTCAAAAAAAGAGTACCATCCTCTGAAGCCCTGAAATCCTACATCTGTTCCCTAATCACTTAAAATTGGCTGTCTCTAACTATATTTGCATGGTTGGATGAGCAGCTGGATATGACTATGTTCAGCCTACTTACTGCTTACCTTACCATCCTTATAACTTGGAAGTAATCACTAGAACCATCATGCTATTAACCTCCATTGCTGATCAGATGTCCCTCTGGTATCTGGTAAATTTTATCTATCAGTAAAAGGCATATTCACATTACCCTATTTAGGCACCTAAGTCTCATCATTTTAGATCAGTGGAATATACTAACAGCCATTCCTTTCATAAAGAATGTTGCATGTACCCTAAGAAAATAGAAATACTGAGGCAAGCAGATTGATGGTATTTTATATCGAAGAAACAGACCTTTGAATGTTTGCCAGGCTTTGAGGAAGGGTCAGCCAGAGCCCCCGAAAAGGAGGCAGTTTGCCCATCTTCCTGTCAGTAACACTTAGCACGCTGAGCTGTTTTATCAGACAGATGGTAGACCATCAACCATTATGACCAATACAGTGTTGCCACTCGTGCAGAAGGGTCCCATGACTGTTACGCTCCTCTACTCCCTCAGACAAGGCTCTGTTTGTGCGGCCCTTTACAACTCTGCTGCATAGATTCTATGTTCCCAATGGCAGGAAGGGAACATCATCAGGGAACTTCAATAGGGTTTTGAATACTTTCATTCAGCTTTAACAAAAGAATTCTGACTTACCAAAGGCTTGCTAGGGTTACTGGCAGCAATGATACAGTTAAAATTTCCATTAAATCATAACATGTTCTTCAAATTTAAATATTTAAAATACATATTATCCTTCAGATTGATGCATAATTTCTTCAGAATTTAAAAATCAGTTTTAAAATGAAATTTAGATTGTCTGACCCTGAGGGAAGAACAATGCATTTTGCCAATAATTAAAACTGCTAGTCTTTTATTTATTTACTATTTTTTTTAAGATTCCAATTTTTTTCAGTAATCTACACCCAATGCAGGGCTCAAATTTACAACCGCAGGATCAAGAGTCACATGCTCTATCAACTGAGCCAGCCAGGTGCACCCCCGTCTTTTTTTTTTTGAGAGCCTTTTCAAGTTAGGTGGAGATTTATGATTATCTTTTTTTTTAAAAAAAGATCTTTGTATTTACTTTAGAGAGGTGGGGAGGGGCAAAGTAAGAGGGAGAGTCTTAAGCAGACTCTGCGCTGAGTGCGGAGCATGACAACCCACTTGATCTCACAACCCTGAGATCACGATCTGAGCCAAAACCAAGAGGAGAGTGCTCAACCAACTGCACCACCCAGGTGCCCCTAATGTTTATCTTAAGTATATTTACATTCATAGACTACAGTCCCCAAAATACATACTTTTCAATTTATATGACACTTAAAAACCCAAAAACACGTGAAATGGTGGTCAGTAGAATGCAATATTTATATCTGGACTTCTTTTTAAGCTGAGAAACAAATAGAAGCTTAGTAAGAAAATGTTAAATTACCTATAAGAATTTTGTCAATACTTTCCCTTTGCACTGGATAGAACAAATACAAAATGTTAACCAAGGAAAGATCCATTTTTATAAGATTTGTATAGTTATGACAAATACGTTGTGAAATTTGGGACACCTGGGTGGCTCAGTTGGTTAAGCATCTGCCTTTGGCTCAGGTCATGATCCCAGGGACCCACGATTGAGCCCCGCATCGGGCTCCTTGCTCAGCAGGGAGCCTGCTTCTCTCTCTGACTGCCGCTTCCCTGCTTGTTCTCTCTCTCCCTCTGACAAAAATATAAATAAATCTTAAAAAAAATATGTTGTGAAATTAATCTATAAAAGTTATTTAACAACAAGAATAAAACTAAGGATACTAGAAGTATCCTCTTTGCATAAGTGTTAGTATTTCTGGAAACAGGAGAACTTTAAATGGTTAGAAGTGTTGAATAGGGATCAACCTAGGGACTTCTTACCTGAAACAAGCACTTCATAACTTCAGTCCTATTCCTGAATGATGGGACTCTGATCTATTTATCTGATCCAATTATACACTTATTTCTTTACATTCAGATAAATCATGAATATAGGGATATACCTAATTGTTAACCTAGAATTGTTTGCCCCAAATAGTCAAAAACTATCCTATCACCACCAACAACAAAAGGGAACTCTTAACCCTATATTAGGTTCATATTTAAAAGAGGAAAACGCCATTCTTTGTCAACCTAGAATAATCCATTTAAAAGCATTAACAAAATAGGGGACAGGTAAATCTCTCTTATGTGGAATCATGGATGTAGCCATTGGATCAATTCCTTTAGATAATTGGTTTGATATGGGTATTTGCTTACATAGACTGGATTCAGAATTTTTTTTTCTTTTCAAGCTGAAGCTGTTTTCATTCACACTTGGGGTCCTCCATCTGTCGATAAAGCCTGTTAGCTCACCACCTCACTGGCTCTGAGGTGCTAGTTTTCCATCTGGTAAAGCCCTAAAGAGAACCCCAGAGTCAGAGAAGCGTGAATCCTATGGGTGCTCTCAACTCTAAGGCTTACGTCCCCAAAGAGATGGGGTCTCTTTGAGAATTGGCAAATGTTTAGAAGCAATACAATCTGAACACATTCATTGCTTCTCCTATATCAGAATTAAACTGATTGTATGAAGTCAGCCTTGGTGCCTCCCACTTCTCCTTTCCTTGTTCCTTTCTCCTTTCATGGTTAACATTTCACTATTCACTAATGTAATGTTGACATACTGTTTCACAGTGCTATGTGATAAATTTAACTTAGAAAATAGAGATAAAAGAAAAACAATGGCTGGGAAAAAAGATGACTGAAAGGTATTTCTCAAAAATATATGCTGTAAGCTCCTATACTTTTACTAGAGGTGAGTCATACGCTGAACACTGAGTACCTTAGCTGGTTCAGAGAGAAAAAAGTTGATTAATGGTATTCATAAGATTTAAAAAAAAAAAACTACTCAATCGATTTGAAAAAATCAGACATTCCTGGCACTGAGATTTGAAAGAATTTTTTTCCATTGGACTCTCATTAAAAAGACACTGCGCCTGATATAGAGAGTAAATCCTTAATGATATCCATCCAGTAACTGCAACAAATTCCATGGGGCTACTTCTAATAATGACCTTCAGTAAACTAATAGCAAAGCTTTGCGATATAGTTCAACAAAAGCAAAACCCTGTGAACTAAATTCACAGTTTCCTATTGTCTGCATTAACCCCAAAATAAAAGTGTCAGTGAGTTTGAATTTATACTGCCTAGAAAGTATCTGGACTATAGCTCTTTTTCTTGGACAGTTAAATATAGACCCATATGCCTTGATAACCATCCATCCTGGGAGTAATCAGGGTTGACATCATTTTAGGAAATGTGACGACTAACAGGACATGTGCTTAAACAGAAAGCTACTGAATTTCTTGGGAGTGAGCCATGGGGCAAGGAAATAGCCCCTTATAGGATAAAACTTTTGCAAAATAATTAAAATTCTGGGTCTAATCCAGATATAGATATAGATATAGATATAGATATAGATATAGATATAGATATATAAAATCCAGATACACACACACACACACACACACACACATGCTTGTAATCAAATCCCCGACTTTCTACAGCAAAAGATAAACCTGAAAATAATTTTATCCTGGAAAGATTTTAAAGAAACCATTATTTGACACAAACAGTAATTTATTGGTTTTGCAACTTATCTTTTCTGGAAAAGTTTTCTTGAAACAAACTAACTCTTGTTGACACAGATTTCAGTTCTCGCTATCTGTTTCTCTGCTCTGTGTTCTTCTGTGTTGGCATTACCCTCGGGTGAACTTCCTCATTCTAGTGACAAGACGCCCACCAGTAACCCCAGGAATATATTCTCCCGATTAAGAGTATACCTCTTCCTTAATAGTAATAGCAAAAGTTCTGGGCTTAAATCTTATTGGTCCAGCTTAAATCCAATGCCCATCATGAGCCTATCACAATAGTCAGATAGATAAAATATACTTATTAGCCAGTTCCAGCTCATGTGCCTAGACTTGAAATAGAGAGGGAAAAGGTAGTTTCATCTGAATGTCATCTACCAGGGGTCAGCAAACTATGGCCCACATAGTCAGCTACCTGGTTTTGTGAATAAAGTTTTATTGGAATATAGTCCTGCCTACTTGTTCATGTATGGTCCATATCTGCTTTCATACTACAATGGCAGAATTGAGTAATTGCAACAGACACCATATAGTCTGCAAAACCTAACTATTTACTATTGGACCCTTTAAGAAAAAGTCTGCTGACTCCTCACATGGACCAGAAAATGGGAAGGAGTAGTTCTCAAAAGAAAAACAAGGAATATCTCTATCCCAGTTTATATCTGCTGGCCAGGCAAAACCAATACTACACCACGAAGATAAACTGGTTACAAAATATTCCCGCATAAATTAGTGAGTTGAATTGATCAGGTAGATTTTAGAAGGCCTCTTAAAAAACAACAAAAAAAAATATTTAATTTTTTAAAATTATCTTCTAAAGTCACCTTAATTAAAGACACTGTTACCATTCCATATATACATGGAAGGATTCTTAACTTTCTTTTTTTCAAGGTAGGCTATAGAGAAAGAGAAACACTTGAATCCAATTCATCTAAGGTGGTATTAAAGCATACAAGTTAAAAAAAAAAACAACAAGAACAACAACAACAACAAAAAAAAAAAACAAGGAAAGAAGCTTCTGCCTGATAATGGCTAAGAGCAGGTAGTGATGGCTTAGAAACAGGGCACACACTGTTCTAGTTACTTTATATATTCTTATCTCATTTACTCCTCACCATCAACTGTGAGAGGTAGGTATTATTATCACCATTATACAGATGAAGCTCAAAGAGGACAAGGAACTTGCTTTGGCCATAAAAATTACAGCCGTAGAACTAGCACCTGAATCCATGCTCCCTCTCAATGACACAGGTGACTCTGTCTTCCCTGGGAAAAACAAAAAATAATTCATGGTGAGGTGAACAGAGAACTAATCAATCCAGTGTTGATTATTCTGCTATGCTCCTTTATCGATCCATGGCAGTTGCTGAGCATCCAAAGAATCTCGGGGCTGTCAGATATTACACGAAAGTCTCTCTAACAGATGTTATCCTCAAGAACAAATCAGTCTGTTGAAAGCATTTCTGGAACATGTAATACACATTGTGCACTGTGCGAGGCTGTGATAAAACGGGCATAATCCTACCCTCACGAAGTGTTTCAGAGAATATACATATTAATAAGAAATTAAATAAAGAATTAGAACGTGCAAAGTGTTGCTAAGAAAGTAGAGAGTGCTATACACCATGGGAATCTGCTACAATTTGGGTGTCAGGGAAGATTTTTTTGGGAAATCTAATTCCTGAAGGAAGAGTAGAACTGTGGATCTGGTACTATTAAATAATTTTTCCAACTCCAAGTGAGTCCCAAAGTTCTTGAGCAATTGCTCTATTAAAATTATCATATCCCATGGCCCTAATATTCAAGTCCAGAAGTAAGAAACCCAAAAACCCTTTTTTTTTTTGCACATAAAATTTATTATATACAATGATAATGTCAGGGCATCAGTCCCTGTCATATACTCCAAAATGACATTCTGGTCTCTCTGATAGCTTCTTCTCAAAAAAAGCCAGCCTCATTTTTAACAATCCTTTGTAAGCAATTAGTACAGCGTTATGCACTATAGATAGCAAAGATCAGGAAAAAACTGTAGACATAAATTGGAAGATTTTTCTACACAATCTCTTGAAAAATCTATAAAGATATAATAGAAAATACAGATCAGATACCAGTAAATGTAGATAGAATCTTGATTTGTTGCACAGACTTTCATTTTGACAAAACAATGTAATGGTTAAGAGCAAGTAAAAGGAATTAACTCCAAATTTCAGCTCTACTACTTACAAGCTCTATAACCTTGAGGCAGTTACATGATATCTATCTATCCCCCAATTCTTGTGACAAGGCATAATAATTATAGCTTCTCCAAAGAGTTCTAGTGAGGCTTGGATGAGATGATGCATCCAAAAACTCAGTATCATAGCAGGAACATGGGAAAAAATTATTAAATATTAGCTATTTTTATTACTAATAAATGTACACTGATAGATTTTTTTTAAAACCCTGAAGGCCAGGTCTAATGGTGAGTGAAAGCAGAATTCCATATTTGGTCTAATACTGAACAGCATTTTTATCAGTTCATTGAATAATTCTAACTTTTGTGTGTACTTATGATAACACTGGGCAGGTAACCTCTTTGAGCTTCATTTCCTCATGTAAGAGATAATTTAGGATCTACTTTAAAGGATAGATACATAGATCTAATAATTCAGAAATCAATCCATACATATATACTCAATTGATTTTTTTACAAAAGAGTAAAGGTAATTCGATGGGGAGAGTCTTGTGAACAAATGGTGCTCTAACAGTTGGATATCTATAGGCAAAAAAAAAACAGTGTATCAATCCATTTTTCACACTATACACTAGGAGAAACTCATTGTGATCTTAGGTAAGGCAAAGATTTCTTACATACATTACCAAAAGTACAATCCATTTAGGAAATGTTGGATTTCATAAAAAATAAAGTATCTGTTCTGTGAAAGACACTGTTAATAGAAGAAAAAGACAATCCAAAGACTAGGAGAAAATGTTTGCAAATCATATATCTGATTTAAAAAGACTTGTATTCAGACTATATAAAGAAGTCTCAAAACTTATTAAGAAAATGAACATCCAAAACAAAATATGGGTAGATGATTTAAGAAGAGAGTTCACTGAAAAATATATGAAGATGGCAATTAAGCAAATGACAAGCACATGAAAAGATGTTCAAAATCATTAGCCATTAGGGAAATGCAAATTGAAACCACAATAAGACAGTATTCCACATCCACTAGAATGTCTAAAATCTAAATAATACCAAGTGCTGATAGGGATGTAAAGTAACTAGAACTCTCATACATTGCTGGTGAGACTGCAGAATGGTGCAGCCATTTTGGAAAACAGTTTGGTAGTTTCTCATTTGGTTAATCAAACATATACTTACCATATAACGCAGTAATCTCACTCTTATTTACCCTAGAGAAATGGAAACTTATGTTCACACAAAAACCTACACATGAACACTTATAGTAACTTCATTCATAATTGCCCAAAACTTGAATACAACCCCAATGTCCTCTGAATGGTGAATGGATAAAACAACTGTGGTACCTCTATGCAATGAAGTACTAGTCAGCAATACAAAGCAATGAACTACTGATACACACAATAACATGAATAAATTTCAATGTATTCTAACTGAAAGAATCTAGACTCAGAAGTTTACATACTATATTATTCAACCATATAATCCATTCTGGTATAGGCAAAATGATAGGGACAGGGAGTGGGAATGGGGAAGGGAATAACTATAAATGGCTTAAGAAAATTTTGTTAAGACCTGATTGTGGTGGTGGCCCCGTGACTGTACAAGCTCAGCAACAGCTACAATAGCCAAATAACGGAAAGTCCACTGACTGATAAACGAATAAAAATGTGGTGTATATAACAATGGAATGTTACTCAGCCATAAAAAAGAATGAAATCTTGCCATTTGCAATGACGTGGATGGAGCTAGAGTGTATGATGCTAAGTGAAATAAATCAGTCAGAGGAAGACAAATACCATATGATTTCACTCATATGTGGAATTTAAGAAAAACAACTGATGAACATAGGGGAAAAAGAGAGAGGCAAACCAAGAAACGGACTCTTAACTATAGAGAAAAATTGATGGTTACCAGAGGAGAGGTGGGTGGGAGGGTGGATTAAATAGGTGATGGGGATTAAGGAGGGCACTTATGATGAGCACCAAGTGTTGTATGTAAGTGCTGAATCACTGAATTGTACACCTGAGACTGTACAAGCTTATCAAAATGAATAGAACAGTACACCAAAAAGAGTAAATTTCAATATATATGTAAATCATAGCAAAATAAAATAATTAAATAAAAGAACTCCAAATTCTTAAACAAAAAAGGGTTTTTAATTGTGTGGTAGCTATGATAATAGTACTAGTATTAGTATTAGAAAATCCTGTCAAAAATTACTAATATTCCCCCAAAGTGTTTTAATTTAGGTAATTAATACAATGCTCAGGCCAGAAAACAAACAAGCAAAAATCAATTTTATAGGTTCGTACAAAGATTAAATGAGAAGACATATGCACACCTCATTGCACTGCTCTATTCAATAGGCATTGGACAATGGGCTCCCAGTAAATGGCAATACTATTATTCTTGTCATTGCTAAAAGATATTTTATCTCATGCTTAGGGTCTTTTGTTAATTTTACAATAAGCTCCCAAATGGAAAAGATGACTAATGCAGATAGAATCCAGTTCCAGAAATACTGAGGGAGTTCAAACTATGGACTAAAATAAACTGGCAGAAATTTACTTGAAACAAATAGAAGTATCTACATATTTTCATAAATCAATTGATCAAATGCTTAGTAGAAGCAACTTAACCAGCAGTTAATATAAGAAAGAGGATGGAATTTTGCTGACAACTAGCTCAAGGTGACTTAGTGGTGTAGCATTGTTGCCAAAGGAAAATGCAGGCTGCATTATTTGAAACATAGTAACCAATTCAAGGGAAAGACAGTCCACGGCCTTCCACGCTCACCTGAAAAATGGTTTCCACCTCGGGACACCACACTTTAGGAGGGGCACTGACAAGTTGGACTTGTCACCCGTATGAGTGTAACCAAAGTGAAACCTTGTTATATAAGAGTTGAGGGACCTGGTGGTGCTCTGTCTGAATAGTCAGTGGGTCTACATCCACTCCTATCCGTGGCAAAGTATCTGTCTCACTTAAGAATTCCACACCCGGGGCGCCTGGGTGGCTCAGATGGTTAAGCGTCTGCCTTCAGCTCAGGTCATGATCCCAGGGTCCTGGGATTGAGTCCCGCATCAGGCTCCCTGCTCCTTGGGACCCTGCTTCTCCCTCTGTTTCTCTCTCTCTCTCTCTCTCTGTCTATCATAAATAAATAAATAAAATCTTTAAAAAAAAAAAAGAATTCCACACCCAACTTGTTAATTTGAACTCAAATTGTTTCTTGAAAAATCCACTCACACTCTCAAATTAATTTATGTCAAATATCAGAGCAATTCTGAAATTGACTTCTATGCGCTTGTTCGATCCTTCCCATCAACATCAAAACATTCTCAAATGTCTCCTATTTAAAATACACAAATAGTCCCTCCCCACCTATACTTTTTCTCTCATTGAAAAATTGCTTATATTCTTTCTTCCCACTCTAAATCTAACCCTTGTCACTTCATTGAAATAATGCTTTCAGAGTGCCTAGGTCCTCAGTCATTTAAGTGTCCAATTCTTGATTTCCACTCAGGTCATGATTTCAGGGTCATGAGATCAAGCTCTGCATCAGGCTCCACACTCAGCGCCGGAGTCTGCTTAAGACTCTCTCTCTCTCTCCCTCCCTCTCTGCCC
The DNA here is from genome assembly GCF_002201575.2 of Neomonachus schauinslandi. Taxonomy (NCBI): domain Eukaryota; kingdom Metazoa; phylum Chordata; class Mammalia; order Carnivora; family Phocidae; genus Neomonachus; species Neomonachus schauinslandi. The sequence continues at coordinate 140,117,069 of NC_058404.1, forward strand.
CTCCCCTGCTCTCTCTTAAAAAGAAAGAGAGAGAGGAAGGAAGGAAGGAAGGAAGGAAGGAAGGAAGGAAGGAAGGAAGG